>NC_085059.1:17341587-17533010 GCF_963662255.1 Cinclus cinclus
CAAAACCCTACAGTCCAAATTTACATTTCTTTTGCAATACGTTTGAAGATATTAGTGAGGTTCTGTCAAATGTGTTTCTCCTCTAATTCAGTCTAGTTTATGGCCATTTTCCTTTTAGATCCTTTGGGAAAGTAGTTACTAAATTCTGCAATATTATAAATGGAGGCCAGTTCTGAAATCCCCCCAGAGTTAACAGTCATTTTCTCATATCTTCCTACACGTTCAACACATTTGAAATCCACAGAGTATTTCCTCTGAGTATTTTCTGAACTAAATGGCAAAAAAAAAAAAAAGTTAATTTTATGGTCCAATCTCACAAGGCATCAAGCACACTGTGAGAGATAGTGAAAACTTTTTGCCTCAAACAGCCTCAGCTTTACTTTGGTGGTGGGGAGAGGCTGCACACAGCAACCTGCACAACTGGGTCCTAAACTGCTATTGTTAAATACCACTCATTAGTCTGTAGCCCTTCAACCTTTCAATCTGAGATAAAATAAATATAAAAATTAAAATTAAAATAAATATCTTTAGTTGCCTGGACATCTGACCACAGGCTGGACAATTCAAGCCCTCCATTCCTTGTTCATTTACAACCCAAATGTAATTAGTCATCTCTCAATGAAAGAGATCTGTTCACATATTTAACCCCACCCTCAGCATTAAAGTTGCGTGTCAGGAGGTGGAAAAATTCCAAAGAAAAAGGAATATTCTCATCTGCAAGCAGAAGAGCTGCTACAAGGTCAGACTCCACCTCCCTGCAAGGTTTTCCTCTGCCCCAGTACATGTGACTGCTCTCTGCTGCTGAAGTCCATCTACAATAAGGCATTTCCCAGTGCTTTAATTCAAATAACAGTTTTCTTTCCATGACTGGGAAAAAGAATCAACCAGAAATACAAACTCTCTATTTGTGTTCTTGACATCCCTACATTAAAAACAAGCTAACACATACGGTACTTAAAATGCATTCCCATTACCTTATATTTTAAAAGTACCATTGAAAGTACTACTAACTTTAAAAAACTGTGCTAAATTCAAATAGGTCCCAAGGCTAATGGAAGCAATTTGTATACCAACCCAAACTGACTGGCCCACTTTTCAAAATACAGGTATGATAATCTCGTGGTTTTAAAAGGACATTTAAATTGAAAGACTGTGAATTTAGTACATAATTATACCAATAGAACCCTTTAACTTGTCAACTTGTAAATCTAAAAGGCTATCAATCATTTCTAAAGAGGAAATAAACCTTAAAATTCTTTGATTGACAGCGCTTATTTTTTATGTGGAAAAAAAAAAAAAAGGCATAAAGTGGCCAGAAATCCATTTACAAAAGTACATTGTTTTACATAGGTGAGTAAAAAGCCAATAATTACACCTCCAAAAGACATATAAATCAAGGTAAGTACTTTTCCCTCACTTACATATTTTAAGTTGCAGTAAACTTCAGGTAACTTTTTATTAAAATACTTTTCCAAATGCAAAGCTTATTGAAGCCATTAATAGAGTAGCATTTTCATTTAAGCTAATATAATCATTTTTGCAAATACAAGATTTAAGCCATTTTTCTCCTTCTAAACAATAAACTTTCAGCCTGTCTCTTGTGTGAATTAACTAAAATTACACCCAGGTGTACAAAATCTGTCTATCTATCCTAGTGTATGAGTTAAGGCACAATATTTATTATTCTTACCATTTTATGAATTACTTCTTAAACCCTTGAGGAAGAACTTTCGTTCAAATTAGACTCTCACAGAATAAGCCATGAAGCTCTTTATGCAGCAAGTCTAAAGCCATAACTCATAAAATCTAAGGCTTTTAATCAAGCAAATGCACAATGTCTGTGGAAATAGGGATGTATACATAATAGTCATCTTTTCAAAATCAAACTTATTTTTCAACAAAAATGCTGCTTATGTATCCGAGAAAAAATGTTTCCATCATAACCATAATTTCAAATTCTGCACAAATAATTTTAATAACCACATGCAGATAAACCATCTTTAAAAGTCCTTTAAAAAAAAAAAAAAAACAAAAAAAACTAGTCAGTGGAGGGCTTTTTTTAATATTTCAGATAATGAATTCCTACTGTGTCAATAAAGCTTTGGTTGTTAATTGAATGACTGTCTGATGTATCTGAGAGAGGAATTTGTTTCTCTGGCCATGCTGCCAGCTCACAGCAGAATGATCGACACTTAATATCAGCAATTAAAAGGACCTGTTCAAATATCATATGGAATTCGTAGCTTGGGGTAGTGTAGGAGAGCCCTTCACCAAGGAAAACTCATTCAGCAAATGCAGAGAGTAATTGAATTAGACACATTTTAACATTATTATTCAAAGAAAAATAAACACACACTACATAGAAGCATTATGGAAATATTTCAGAATGTAAAACATATCCAGTTAATTTGTTTCCCATGCATTCATGGTTTCATTTACTCCTTTTATTTTTCAGTCCTTGTTTCTTTTTCATTCTGTTTGACCCAAAACCAATGAGAAAACAGCACTTAGACCTATGAACTTCCCATATGCTTTTCCAGTGTAAAGGCTGTAAGGAAAGGGAAGGGACTCTGAAGGTTCAAATAACCCCCCCCAAAAAAAATAAAAAGCTGAAGGCCACAAAAAAAATTTGCCTCAGGCCCACAGGTCTGACCGTCCCTATCTCAGAGGAGAAATCTGGTCTTGATTGTTTTAAGTGAAACACTCGGGGCAAGGCTGTACATGGAATTAAATATCCCACAGTGTTTGCTCCTGTGGTGCACCAGGGAGCTGCTGAACAGTGGAATGGAAGAAGATGCTGTAGACTCTTCCTTTGTCTCATCACAAATTTATTTTGTCAATTTGGCTCTACAATAAAATTACAGAATTGGTGACAGGTCCTGAACTGCAGTGTCAAAGAGGTGGGGCTTTGGGGTCTACAAAGTTGTTTTGGGGGTTTTGTTCCCTGCCCAATGGGAGAAAGTTTGTCAGAATATAAATAGAAGGTGACTCTGTGGCCAACACACACAAACCTTTGTGTATCAACACCTCACAGTCACAAAAGACTTCTGCTGCAAGCCCTTTACCCTAACAAAAGAAAACATTGATGTGGAAGATGGGAACAGGACAGGGCAGGTCACAGTAATGTCAAACTGCAGGTACTAAAATGCCTTACTAAGGTCCTGCAGTACAGCAGTGCTAGTGGATGGTGTCACAATTAACACCAAGCCCAACAGCTCTTATGCACAGTGGCCTCTTTCTGCCTGCTCTACAGAGACAGCCAAAAAAAACCCACTTCAAAACCCCATCATCAAATGAGGCAAAATCTGTTCTGCAAATCTCCCTGCAAAGACTTTTCCTTTGCTAATTAACGCTCCTTAAATGAAAACATGCAAGCATTTGAGCTATTGGTAGTTGTTGTGAATTTGTCTTGCTTTTTGTAAAGTTTTCTTTCCACTGACTTTCCCTGGGGTGTTTATTCCCACGAGCAGTGGAAAATGGAAGTGGGTGGGACAGTGAAAGCCTGCACAGAAAGGTCTGGGCTAGGAAGGCACTCCCAGTGTTGACCCAGAATTTCCTTGTTTTTCTGGTCTTGGGACTTAAACATGCCTCTGTGCATTGAATCTCCATTTCTAAAATCAAACTGTGACATCATGTCATTTATTTTAAAATTAGAAATGGAGATAACCAAAATGCAATTCCTACATTTAATGCCCCAACAGACACCACCGTGCCTGTGCCAAGCAAAGAGGGAAATGCAGAGCTGAGACAAATGATGAACCTGACACAGAGTTCACCTGAGCTTGCACAGTCACTGCTCTTGAACTCGACATGCAATAGGCCAGTGTTTGAGGCAGCTCCACCGTGTTCATCAGTGTTCTTACAGACATGATAGACAGCATCATTATTTTCTTTCTGAAAACAATTTTTTTCCCAGGAACTTAGAACCAGAGGAGCAATTCCCTTCTCAGACAGCCCACTCTGTGCAGCCAGTGGAGGTGCTGAAGATGCAAGGAATGCACGTCTTGAGCCCCATATTTGTATGGGAGTTACAGAATGCAATTATGAGACCTGTCCAGCGGGAATTTTGTGTTGGTTTCTCCAAGCACACCAGCTCTGAAAGTTCACTCCTAGCAACTTGCAATCTGGCTTGGGGGGGGGGGGGGAGGAAAGTCAAACAATTTGTGAGCTTCACAGTTTCTTCTTCCTCTGACTGCGCTGACCTCTTGTCTAATGGGGAAGATTTGGCCTTAAGGGAGTCTGAAACAGAATCCAGTTTCAGGCACTGGAATTTAAACATCCCAATTTCAGAACAGGCTGGTGGAATTCACTGGGGATGTGCACACAGAAGGCCAGAAGGAAATTAATGCATGCTGGTTACTTCGTCTGGCCATCCAGGTTAATTGATGCAGCTTTGGCAGTCATTATAAAAAGGGGATAAACAGCATTTACATGTGAATATTTTCTAGTTTTTCAGACACATTCTGGAGGTGCATATGAGCATGCAGCAAAAAATTCACTGAAAAGGGCTGGTTCTCAATGGCTTGTCCCTACATTTAAATAAATAAATATATGTGCACACATAAACACAAGCACAGAAAAAATGCATCCAAGACAAGATTTAAGATAATGGGTGCGTACGGTTAGTTATCTATAAGATCTATATTTAGAACTACTTTAAAACATTTTAAAAATAAAGACACTGCATTTATTTTTAAACTGTTGGCTCAGAAACAGATGCAGAGATGTACCATACAGAGTGTGGGAGATGCTAAACTGTCACCTCATGTAACCTTTCCTTTCATTCTGTATTCTGCATATTTTCAACATTTTTTTTCCTTTGCATGCACTTCTCAAATTCCGCAATGTAGGTGCAGAAACCTTTAAAACTGTCCTAGGGATAATTCTGGGTAATGTACAGGACTTTTTTTTCTTTTTTCATCCTTCACAAACTCCTTTGGGGTAGACAGTATTGAAAAACATTATTGAAATTTGTTTGCATGCAGAAATATTTCCTTTTGAATACTGCCTCTCTCACTTTTAACCTTGTTTTTCTCATCATCTCTTCAGGTTATTAAAAAACATAATTATTAGCAGGGGATGCATAAATGAAAAACTCAGTGTCCTGTGTGAATTCCTATCAGACGCTTCTTAGCCCAAATTTGGCTGTTTCTCAAAACTGTAGACTTCTGACACACATGTGCACTATGGTCAGAGGAAAAAAGAATCTTCAAGAGAGTAAACTGGAAAAATACCAGCTATCACATCCAAAATCTCTGAAAATGAGATTCACAGGGAAATACAAATGGAGCTGAATCATAAAAATGAGATGAGCTATGCCTAGCTGTAATGAATATTATAGGTGTGGTGCTCTTGGAAGGGGCTGACCTGCTGTGAGGTTTAATTTAGGTCTTTAATCCCTCTCCATAACTAATTTGAAATCCCTTGAGAAAACAACAGTTTCCACACACCTTTATTTCTAAATATTAACTTTGACTTGTCTACGTGAAATTGCAGTAAGGCTACTCACACAAAAGCAAAAGGACCATTTTGGCTATACCCTGGATGATGCAGCAAATTTTTAAATATTGAAACAGTTGAGTTTGTTGTTTTCGCGTTTGTAACATTTAAATAGAAATGTATAATTTGAGAGCTTTCAGTAGTCTCTGATTTCAGCAGCAGATGTATCACCTGCTTCCATAATTGTTCAGGGTTTGGGGTTTATTTTCTGCAAAAATTTTGACAATAAATGTTACCAAGGGTAAAAAAAAAAATAAAAAATCATCCCAGCCTGTCTGATAAACATGTTTCCCTGCCCTCACACCCCAGTGAGCACTGTGACACTATACTTTTATCATCTAGTGTGTGCTCAGAATGAGCTTAGAACAGCAATTGCCAGGAATAGGCAGGCGATAAACTGCATTGATTTAACACATCTTGTTTTCAATCATGCTCGGATTTTCTGAGCACGCATTTTTCCTGTACTTCAGCTTGTAGCTTTTATCTGACGAGCTGATCCCTTTTCACTGGAAAATGAAAAGGTCGCACAATAAGACACGGTTTACTGGAACTTGAGCATGCACCAGGGAAAGTATTTTAGATAAATACTGTCAGACATAGTGGAGCTGAATTTCAACAACACAATTGCTAAACAACAATACTTATTACTCTCTAGAACAAGCCTACAAGCAACTTATGGCTTCCAGCAGGGGAGATCTAAGAGTTAGGCTCAGTAGTTAAAGAAACCTTATTAAAGCTTGTTTAAAGATGCAGCTTTGCTTTTGCCTTACATGCACCAACCAGCCCTACCCCAGGACTAAACTAACACCCCTTCAATTCCTGTCCTAGGTAACTTACAATTTATGGAAAACCACAGCAATTACTTTTCTTATTCTTTTGTGGGTTTTTTTTTTTTTTTTTTTTTCCTGGCAGAAAGGTGATTGACTACATGCTTGATTTAATTTAATCAAATGGAGCACTGGGTGCTGGTAAAAAAAATAAAATTATCCAAATGTGAAAGTAATTTAACTGAAACTAATTCATTAACCAAGGTGAGTCACTGAGGAGGTCAGTAAACAAGCAAGGAGTAATATAGCATGAACCATCTACCCAAGACCAAGGTACAGTAGGCTCAGAACAATTCTAGTTCCTTTCCCTCCTCCCTCTGAACTGATTGCAGTGATCCTGACCAATACAGACTGGAAGGAAAATATCCTCACTTTTTCCTATCAGAAGGGGCAAAGAAAATCTCCAAGTTATTTTTTACTGCACTGATTATACCCGAGAAATTATGCCACCTATTCTTGATGAAAGATGAAATACAAAAGAAGTCCCAAAACCAAAGCAGCATCCCCACAAACCTCCTCCCCATCTCTCAGCAATGTCAGAGCAAAACTGGTGTGAAATATTTATGTTCTCCTTGCTTCTCCTGAATGTGCTTATTACTCATTTAGGTCCAGCACAAACTCATCCTACATTCACTTTGTCCAAGATCCTGAACCAGTTTAAAGCAGAATCATTCTGGCAAATTTTCTGAAACTACACTGCACTGGCTGAAGTTTAGTTAATCTACTGCATATACACATCTGATAGCCAAGCTCCAGCTCTAGTCAGAGCCATCCACCTTTTGGATATTCCACTCACATTGTAAGTCTTACAGAAAAAAAATCTAATAAATACTATTTAACTTACATTTTTGAATTGTAATTTTAAATTGGCAAGTCACAAGCAAAGGGACAGAACTCAAGAAAAGCATAAAATAAAATCCAATTTTGCGTGCTACCTCACATTTAGCTCTGTGAGCCTGACTGCAAGAGAACTCAGAGAACTCACATGAGCATTGATTTCTCCTTCTCACCTGGCAAGGCTTTTTTGGTTTGTTTTCCTTTTGCTGAAGGAGTAAGTTGAAAATCCATGCTGCATTTTAGGGTTATCTCATGCAGCACAGGCAGAATTCTGATAGGTCTTCTCCATTAAGTGCTCATAATCCCAGGAATGAAAGTAACTCATTTCTTCCCAGGGTGCCTGTTAACTGAGAAACTCATCTTAATTGAATGCACAGCTCAGTTAAGCATCTCCACACCCGCACACCATTAGTGCCCCATGGGCAGCTCTGCCGGGCCCTCCCTGCCTGGGGCTCAGCCAAGGAGGGGATGGGATGGAGGTGATGAGCAAACACCGTCAAGGGCTGGTGCTCATGACAAAATGAGGGCTCTGGGGCTGAACTGGCTTCGGCTAAATTATCAGCATTAGATCACCTTGCCAGTCAATTACAGAGGGATCAGCAAATCCTGCAGCTCTGCCCCCAAACACGAGCTCAGTAGCCTCAAACACGCCTACAGAGAGATCGCTGCTCTGGAAGCTGGAGCCTCACAGGCAGAAAGGAAGAGCAAGCAAAAATAATTGCTTATATCCCTCCCTTCTCATCTTGCCTCTCTTCCACCCTCACAGATTACCTTCTGGAATATACTTGGTAAACCAGTGAAAGTGATTATGGAAATTCAAATATCTGAGGTGCAACCATTTGCACCTACAAAGCTGATATGTCATAAAGAAGCTGTGAAAGGCAGGGAAGTGAGGAGCCAGCCTGAAACTCACTGTCCTGTTATGAAACTCTCTCACTATTTTACAGAAGGAATGAATTTTGGTTCTTCAGTGGTCACTGCTGAGTTTGGGATACATAGCAAAACATGAGCTGGTTGATGGCACCCCAGAGCAGTAGCCACATCTCTGTGATCGAATTGGTTTATTTATTCCTAAATTGGAAATATTAAAATTTCCCTAATTAACACAGAGCTGCAATACACAGACTAAAGACTGTGAAATGTTCAGAAAATAGAATGAAAAATGTAAAGTTGTGATGGATGACCAGATACCATCACATAGACTTATAACCATACACTTGTACTTATTTCCTAATTTTCTAGATATTACTGGCAGCCTATAGGAAAATTCAGACCTCAGCTCTGAAGTTGTCAATAAAATACCTTCCAAGTAGCATAGTATTGCTATTTTCTGTTATATAAAACAAATGCTTGCTTTCCATCCAATTCAAAACAAAAGCATACCCCCTGTAATGGATTACATTATTCTGCATCAATTTTTTTTCCTAGTAGCTTTCATAAGATCTGTTGTCATAAAAAATTGCCACCAAAATCTATGTGTACTGTATTAATATGCCTCAAAGTTCAATACCAACACAAACAGTATCATCAGGTGATAAAAACAAAGATGCTGCAAGTGTGACAAGAAAAAAGAGTGCTCAAATGTTAAAATCTAATTTAGCAATTTGCAAATTGCCACTCTAAAAGGAGGAATTTAGCACTAATCTTGCTGGAAGTGGCATATTTATCAGGAACTGATTTGCAGCTTTCCAGGCAGTAAGCAATGATATAAATACACTTCTGGGTTCATCAGCACTATGCAAGAGTGAGCTTGAACAGACCAACTCGGAGGCCCTGGGTGTGTGAAGGATTAAGCACCTGGCTGCCAGCATTAATTAGCGTGCCCAGAGGATGCACTGATGCTCCTGCTCCAAACCAGCTCCATCACAACTGCCCCGGGTTGTCTCTGCCTCCTGCCCTGCTGGGCAGGGTATCCCAACTCCAGGGAAACATTTCCCTCCTCCCACACGACCCCCGTGCTTGCCAAGCCCATCCTCTCTTCCAGGACACCTTCCCTCACTAAAGAGGACACAGGGAAAGGGATGGGACTGCAAAAATGTCCAATACCTTGGGCTTCAGAGAAAATCCCTTTGTTTTTGCCCTGTGTTAATGCTGGACAGCCCATGTATGCCCATGGGCAGCTGTGTCCATCCCTGCAGAGCCTGGGACAGCCAGGGGGGCTGACCACGTCTTAGAGGTCTCTCAACAGAGGAGATTCCCACCAGTGGGGTCTTTTCAGTGTGCTGACTTTGATTTCTACATTCTGTGTGGCCTCTTCCCTATCTGAGCAGGACACACACTCAGTGGTAAAAGCAGTTATTGAAAATAATCTTAAATTTTAGCTGACTGAGTAACAAATGGACGCTGACAAGGTCCTGAGCATCCTGCTGGAGTTGAAGGATCCTCTCTCACCCAAGCCAAAGCTCTTGGAGACACAGCAATGATATTTAAGTCTAGGATATGCAAACTGGTTGATGCTTTCTCTAAACAGCAAAGGGAAATGGAATGTCACCTTTTTCTTTCAAACTTTGCTTGTTGCGCAAAACAAAAGTGAATGAGCGAAAGAAAAGCAAAAAATTCCCATGGGATTCCCCTGCTCTACCTGTCATTTCCTTTTGTTCCCTTTCCTTCTGCGACTCCCCCCACCCCAGCAATGTAACAGAGTCCCCTTCAAAAACTACAATTTCAGTAGTTTATCACAAGTATAAAGTAAAACATGAAATACTGAAACACAAATAAAAGGAAACTAAAAACTAAATACACAATCTCCTGGGCACCTAGAACAAAACTAGAAAAAAATACTTTTTCTTAACATTCAAATATTCTGAAATTAAATAATTGGAAAGGGAGAGGTGGGACTAATGCAACTCTGTTTTAAAACTTCTTATACTGTGAAATCCCATATTATTCTATAGGCAGCATTCACCATCAGCTAAAGCGACCCACTGAACTCTGGTGTAAGTGTTAGATGGCAGAATTTAGTTTCAAGTACTCTTGAAAAAGTACTCAGGGTTGACTTTCATGACATTCAACTTCGAAGCATGTAAATCACTATTTATTATTTCTCAGGCTTTCAAATCTCACTGCATTAAAGAACACATTACATGATTTGGTCAATTTTTTTTTCAGCTCTGTATTTTAATCAGATTATGGCTGTGGAGACCTTAAGTTTCAGGATATTTCCCCAGCAAAGAAAATGTATTTCCACCAGCAAGAATGAAGTCACCCTCTTTGTTGTGAACCTATGCAGTGTCTTTTTGCCTCAGTCCAAGAGCTCTTTCCACACTGTTTGGCATCATACATTCCTTGTAATTTATAACAGCCCTGAATTATTTCTCAGTTTCAGAGCTGGGGAACAAACAGCCACAAAGCCATAAAATTTAGGTACCTATGCCTGTTTAAAAATCCCAGCAGGCACCTAAATGAACTTTCAGGACTCTAAATGCAATTAAAATTCTGACTTTAAGTAACAGGGTCAAAATTACAAAGGAAGCCTGAGACTCAAAAGAGCGTTTACTGCCACAGCTCTCCAGTGCTTGGACCTGCAGTTTGAACTGTCTGAGGCATCAGGAGACATCAAGATCCTTCAATCAGTCAAATTTTAGTGAACTAAATCCGTAAATAAGCACAAGGGACAAAATTCAAAATTTCTTTCTCTGTGCTGTGCTGAAGAGTTGCCTGTTGGGCACAGTTTTTCAGCAGTAAACTGCAGAGGAAAGGAGCTGTCAGTCAATGATAACCTCCCATTCCAAGCACATAAAGCTTTTCAACTTCAAAAGGCACTAATGAGTAAAAATTAGTATCTGCCCATCCCTGTACTATTGCCTTCAAGTAGAATTTATTCTATTTGAAGATTTTTTTTTAATGTATTTGTATTCTTAATTTATTCCCAGTCATCCTGAAAGCTTTTGGCAACATGTAAGATCATCCCCCAAAATGACATTCAGTGACTGTCATTAATTTCCCCTTTCATAACAGGTTGCACAGAGCAAAAGCAGTATTTTCCAGCCTGTGGGGTACACTCCTGCACCCAGAAGTCCTGCAGCTGTTTCTTGCTGGCCCATGAAAGGGAGCTGAGAAGTGCAAGTCTGTTGTCAGCTGGTTTAAAGCCACTGCACAATTCATAGTTCAAAGGTCTGCATTTGTACTGGAAAATATTTAGATATCCACAATCCTAAAAATGTTGTAAAGAGACTGCAATAGATGTTTTGTTGGCACAAGCTCTCCTCCCACTGGAAGATTTGCTACATACATTGAGGCACCAGCCTGGAAGACTGTGGATATTTTCTGCTGAATGGGGGCCCTTGGAGAGGAAATATTTGATTTACTGCAGAGTTCTCATTTCCCTGAATTGCAAATAAAGTGTAATTTGATTAAATGTAAATGAATCCTACAATACTTTTGGTGGCTTGTCTGAAACAATTGATTGTAATGGGCATCCATCATTTGGCTTTATTTTAATTCAGAGACAAAAAAGGCAAAATGAGAAAACTAAAGCAAGTGCCACTAACATTCTAGAGCTGGAGCAGTCGAGATTCCTGGTGTTGGACTGTCACTCCCATTGTTCTTAGAGTAGAGGGGAAATGCAAAAGCAAAAGCAGAAGAATAATGGGAAACACATACATAGAAATAGATCTAGAGGAAAATTCAGCTTTTTCACAACGCGTTCTGTTAAATCATCTTAAGGAGCACAATTTGTTAAATTTATTTTAACATCAATATTCTAAAATGAATGAGTAAGGAAAATTAATATTGCTCCGTGCTTCTCAGTTAGAAAAAAAAAAAAAAAGCTTTGTTTTTATAGATCACCCAAGTCCTTTTTCACCAAGATAATTTCCAAGTGCATAATACGAACTTCAGCAGTTCTTGTGGTTGGAAATAATAAGAGAAGTGAAATTACTGATACATGCAAGCTTGATAAACTTTTGGTGTCACTTTCTTCAAATGTGGAACTACTCCAACCACAGAGATAATAATAGATGACCAGATTGTAACTGCTTTATTGCTTCTTTTTCCCCCATAAATTTTAATTTTGGAAAGTTAAGTGAAAAATGTGGTTTCAATTTCCTACAAATTGCACACAATTGAGTTTTAACAAGAAAATAGAAAGAGATGGTACGTTCTTTGGAGTGAATTAGGGTGAGGAGCTTGTGTCTTTGTCTTTCAGCATCATCAGAATAACAAAGTAAAAAATGCAAAAAAGATGACAGCGAAAAATAAGCAGCTGTACAATGTATTAAGAAAAGTAAGGAGTAATTCTTTATCTAAATAAGCTCTGAGCAATTTCACACCATAATTCCTGCTCTAGCCTTTCTCCCTTCTGTTTTACCAGACTAGAGCTTAGAAGAACTCAGGCTGCAGACACGTGTTACAGGAAAGCCTCTAATAAGCAAAGGCTGTGTACATAAAAAATCCTGTACCAGCAGCACCAGAGCTGCCCGAGTGCTGTGCAAAGCAGCCCTGCTCAGGCCATATTAAAAAGGCCTGGATAAATACTTACATGGAACTACCAAAACAAGAGCAGAAATGAAAGCCAAGAGGAGACAGAGATAATATTGATTTTGCCCAAGAGGAACGTGGGGCTCAAATCAGTGTGTGGCTTTACCCACAGTACCCACACCTACAACTACGCAACACACGTCAGGATCTTAAATCATACTCAAAGTGATCCAGATTTCCTTCAGCAGCTATGGTCCAAGAGAGGTTTTTGACGTGGAAGATGCCCTGGAGTAGCTAAAGGCAGCATCAAGCAAATGTTAAGAGGGAATCCTGCCAGGTCTGCCAGCAGAGAAGTGAGGGGGCTTAACTCAGGATGAACAGGGAGGTGACCAATCAAACCAAACCTATTGGGCAGCACAGCTCTGAAATGGGGTGGTGGAGGTTAAAATGCAAGGTGGAAAATCCATGGAATGCTTGTAGTCAGGCAGTCAAAATTTACTGTAAAGACTGTGAGTATTGTAAACCTCAGAATGATCCCAAGAAAATGTGAAGTGGTTGGCAATTAGAGTCCTAATTTAGTTGAGCACTTAAGTAACTGAAAGAGTTTCTTTGACTTCCAAGTTGTTTGGATGCTTCTATGTAAGGATGCTCCTGAATCTTAAAGCATATAAATTGATTTACACCTTTTTAAGCAAAAAATACAGTGAAAATTATGTAGTAATGTATGTAAATATAAACCCTTTATCAGTTTTCTTTAAAATGTTTAGAAATACTCAGAGCTTAGGGGGGGAAAAAAAGTAGGAAATAAACAAAAGAGACACATTTTTAATGAATTTAAGTGCAAAATAAATTTTCATTATCAAAGTGTATGGGAAAAAAAATCAATTTCCCTAAGAAAAAAAAATCTGGCACCGTAAGTAGCACTTCAGTGGGGAAAAAACCCATCTTCCATAAAAATTCAAATTATCAAATTTGCGAAATCTAAAGGGACAGAAGTTATTAGGGAATTACTGCAGAAATCTGAGAAAATATCTGCGATGAATTTCATGCAGCTTTAGGCTTTATTACACAAATCCCTAGGATTCTATTTTTTTTTCTGTAAGAAAACTTTCATTGGCCAATGACTGTAAACCTCAAGCTGCTTTTTAAAAACCCACACGTGCACTGATGAAACAGCTGAACTGCTCTGCTGACACCCCATGCCACGGTTGTTTCCTGAGTCAGACCTAACACACATCTTCTGTCTGTCCTATGACTGGAATCACCAAATGCAGAAAAAACCCAAAAAAGATGCTACAGCCCCAACACCTCAACTCAAAAGAAAATAATTCTTCCAGTGAATGGAAATGCCTGGTCCTACCTCTTGGCAGAGACAAGAGCCTGTCCCTCAGATTGCAATTGTCCCTTCCTGACTGGAGATGCACAGGGGGCAAGAGAAGAGGGATTTCTTCACCCCGTGTGTCCCCACAGAGGCAGAACACACACCTCAGCCATTTATCATCGTGCCAGCTCAGCCTGACAAGGATTTTTCCCCCGGGGCTTCTAAACTGGAGATGTTATTTAGGTTACAAAAACAATTGCACATTTTCTGCTTCCTGAGCCGGCGCAGACCTGCGAGCGTGCAAAGGAAAGGATGTGAAACCTGCCAGGGCTGTGGCCACAACACATCCCTGAGGCTGGGAAAGCACCCAGGGATGGAGGGAGAACTCTGGGAGACACACCACGGCCATCGTGGCTCAACTCTCCCTGAAGTTCACAGAAAGCAATTTCCTTTGGCCTCTGCATCAGCCATAGATTATTTTCTTCGTTTCATTTTTTCTCCCTTTCCCCCATTCCTTGAGTGTCTGCTTCACTCTGCCCCCCTCGCTGTATGGATTAAAGGGGGGAAAAGGACAAACCTTGTGAGCCCAACGGGGCTGAGGATCCAGAGCAAATCCTGCAGATCAATGCTGGCTGAAATTTGCAGGAGGCCTGATCTGTTTAGAACTTGATCATCAGGTCTGGCTCCCATTTCTAGATAATGATCGTGGGATGCTGTAAGTTTGCAGCACATACAGAGCAGCATCCTCACAGAGCAGGATGCACCTTTGCCTTCACAAGTGCTAAAATGTTGCCCTCTTACAGGACTTCACTGGGGTTTTTTTATCTCACACAATTTCTCCTTAATTATTTCCCTTTTTTTTTTTTTTTTTTGGACATAGGTAAATCTTATCCGTGCTCATTATAAAATTCTCGCTGCTAAATTATTTATGCCAAACAATCAAGTGTGGTACCTTTGCAGATGTCAGCAGATAAACAGAAATGCAATGTTGCATGATAGAGTTTAATGCTGTGGAAATGTCGGGGTGCTTATTTTAAAATTCCACTGACCTTTGCTGTCCTTTTTTCAACTTTTGCTTATTGCCACAGTAAGGAAGCACTGCAACGAGATGGGGAATTTTTATATGAGGATCCTGAAAGTCAATATTTAAGGGAGGTGTGTTTCCTCAATGACACCATTGCTGATGATGTGCTATCAAGAGGCAGCAGAAAGGCACCATTCATACAGACCCTGGGCAGTATGAGAATCAGCAAAGAGCAAAACAAGCAAAACCAAACTCCAGGGTTGCCTCGAGAGGAGCACGGGAGCACAATGCCTGCAATGTTGTTACAGGGGGCTGCTGTGACATTAAGATATTACAGGTTTGTGGTTATTTTTGGGGTTCCTCTCTCTCCCTGCTGGCACTCCAGGCTCTGTGGGACCCGTGTAACAAGGCAATAGTGTCTGGGAAATAATGAGCAGGGGAATGCAGTGCTGTTCTTTCATTGCAGTGTTAGGTGCAATGTTGCACACTAAAGCACCAGATCAATACCTCCAGCAGCAACCCGTTCAATACACCTGAATTATTGCTTCATTTTTCTTCTTATTATAGATGAGTTGTGTTATTATTTTCCCCAAATCGATATTTTACAACCTTTTTTATCCGTTTCTCCATAAATTTTGTGATTACTTTAAACTGGGAATTCCGGTACACTAAATAAGATGCAGTATCTGAGAGGTAGTGAATGTACCAACACGATTTTTTACTCCAGACACTGCTTAAAGGCAGATCCTAATCAATAGCTAAGTAGGAAAATTTTTACGTAAGAAAGTTGGAAGCAGCACCACGCTTACAAAATGAAAATCCAGGTTCCTAGAAAACACTGGCTCCAAAATGAGGCTATTTTAGAAATAGAGGGAAGGAGAGGCCTGATGGGCACTTTACGTGGGAAATTTAATTCCAAACAAATATGCTTTTTACTTCCCCCCAGCTAAAGGGCAACCATAATTCACTGAAATTGTTTCTTACAAAGCAGATAATCCTGTGCACCTTAGAGTGATTTAATTAGCTTCCGTAGCTGTCTCCTGCTAAGTGTTTAAAGCATCTGCAAATCAAATCATGTTAACTCATCTGCTGCACCACTTTCTTTGTTCTGTGCATAGGACCTTCCTAATAGCATTAATAGAAGCATGAGTTTCCCTGGAGAGGGGAGTAGCAAAGTGAGTTAATTACATAGTTATTGTAAAATTGTGTACATTATTCCACAGAACACGCAGGGTAGGTATTAAGTTGCTACACACAAAATAAGGACAATTTTGGGTGATCCCAAGGACTGAAATGGTAGAATTTGAGAGGAAAATGCAGATTCCCACCGAAGCTGGAGGAATTCTGCCAAATTCCTGCACGCAGTCTGCCTGGCCTGGCTGCTCGTGGACTGCAGTGCAGGATCCTGGCTCTCCCTACACTTCAGCTGCAATTTCTACCCTCACATTTACTGCAGGATTACAAGATCTAGCAGTAGGAGGTAAAGTAATCTCCATTCAATGTTTTATAATACTTTAAAAATTTTTAAAGGAAAGAAAAAAGAAAAAATTCCCGGGATTTTCTGCTATAAATTGTGTAGATTTCTGCTCATATCCATTTGGTCTAATTAGGCATCACAGATCCCTCAAGGAGCAAGTCCAGCAGTTTCTTTGGATGTGGCCATCAGCACTACAGTGGGGCAAATAATTCACAACAAATTATTCCCAGTCAGTAACTCTCCAAAGAGATATTTTTCTCCAATTATTCTGTTTAATTAAAGTATTTGTCGAATATTTTTTTCTGACTAACCTTATCCTTATAGATAGATAATTACAGAGTGGATTGTACAAATTTTTAATTTAAATTCTCTCTCCACTTATAGCATATGTTCAGCAAAGGCATTACCTCACTTGTGTTTTTTGATGCTTTTCAGTCATATTTCTTAACAACCAACAGTGAGTTTTACATCCTTTTTTTTCCAGGCAAAGCCATATACACCACAGAAAATTCACTTTCCACAGCACCCTCTGAGTTCTTCTCAGAAGGGATTGTTTCAGCAAACTCACTTGTTCAAACGTTCACAGGGAGCAAAACACTACAGGGAACTGAAAGAAATTCATTGCCTAAACACAAATGAAAATTCATGGTCCACAGAAATACCCTTATTTCCCAGCTCTAATCAGCATGAACATCTGTGAAAAAAAAAAAGTCTAATGGGGGAAATTGGAGAGGGGAGGGGGTCATTTCCATCCTTTCCCTTAGGCCCCAATTTAAAAAGGGTTCATTTGTCTTTTAAGCAGAACTTGCAAGCGATGTGAGGATGAACAGTTTTGGTGAAGGAAGGACATGCAGGTTTGGCTTTGTCTTTGGAAAATCTGAACTAAATTCTTCATCCTAGAAAAAGAAAAGAAAAAAAAAAAAAAAAAAAGATACCTGGTGCAGGTTCTTGTTCATGTCCCTGGCCAGCCAGACCTGGGATAAGAGCTCCTCTATCAATAACAGCCTCTGAGCTGACAGAAACACCCAGGGAAAATCCAGCCTCAGGCAAATAGGTGAAACATGGCTCAGTCTCATCCTTTTAAATAACTGACATGCATAGTTCAATGCAAGATTTAAGGGAGAAAAAGTACCTTAAAATTAAAATTAAAACCTGTAGAGAAAAAAATATTATTGTTTTTCAGTAGGATGGCCACTTGAAGAGCTGTTTTTTTGGAACAGCAATGTAATGACTATTTCTAGTAGCTATGCATGTGTATGCATGTGAACTTTAGGGAAAATTCTTTTTGGAGAGATGAAAATAGTCAGAGATCTACATTTGGAAAAAATATTTCCCTAGCAGAAGTGACCTTTTAATGTGAATTCATGGTTACTTCTGGCAGCAAAATCTTGCCTTCCATTTTTACGAATATAAGTTTGCTGCTGGAACTGCCTGAGCACACAAACTACATATTTTTATTTGATGAGTTTCTGCCTTCTGCAGACACTATCCCACTGAAAGCTGGGATCTGGGTATAAGAAAGGAGATAAAAAGCAGAGCCAAAGAAAAAGGGGACAATAAGCAGAAGTATTTCAGAAACTATCAGGCATTGTAATATTTGGGGTAATAGTTACTTTCCTGCACAGCACCTGGCACGTGGGACACTGAGGGTGAAATGCTTCTCATCCAGCTTCAGCCAAACAAGTGCTTATTTAGCAAGCTGGTCAGAGCCCATGTGCAGGAAGAAGACCAAGAGAAGTTTCCTGATGGTTCCCCTGCATCTTAAATGACATCTGGCAGCCCAGGGGGTATCAAAACCAGAGCTCCAAAAGATTCACTGCATTTTTTATAAGGTACAAGAGGGCCTCATCATGTTGAAAAGGGATAAAACCCATCCAGAAAATGCTGCAAGTGCTAAAAAGGGACATCAAATTTCACAGTTGTTCATAGGTATCCCAGTTTTGCTCTGTAAATTTCAGATTTAAAATGGGAGGTTTGGCACCAATTTCTGTTTTAGCAAACATGTATTTTTATTAGATGGCTGTTACAGTACCTTAAATGCCATGTGCATTTTCTGTCCCATGGGGTCCTAAAAAATGCCATATTTAGTTGCTTGTGTGGGGTTTCTCTCTATATTTTTTTACTTGGGTTGTTTTAAGTTTGTTTCTTGAGTGTGATTTGGATGGTTTTTATTAACTCTCTGTCTGCTGGGTGTGGGTTTTCCTTTTTTTTTAACCACCAGTGCTGGCACCTGGTACTATCCAACAGCAGTTGAAGTCCACAACTCTTGAAGCATAGAGGTTAACCACAATTTATGGCAACAGGAAAAAGCAGAAGAACCATGTTTGGGAGGGAAGGGAGAGGACAGAAGTTAAAGACACTGAGAGATGAAATAACAGTAGGTATGACCTTAGGGCAAACTGTGCCAGACTGCAGCTCTCCATAGGCAACTATGGGCAAATCCAGCTCTTTGTTGTCATCCTGCCTGGATGGCTCACACTGATCTCCCCAAGCTGTAAACTGCCATCAACTCCCTGGTCCTTGGCAGTCCAAGTTT
Organism: Cinclus cinclus; assembly: GCF_963662255.1. Taxonomy (NCBI): domain Eukaryota; kingdom Metazoa; phylum Chordata; class Aves; order Passeriformes; family Cinclidae; genus Cinclus; species Cinclus cinclus. The sequence continues at coordinate 17,360,527 of NC_085059.1, forward strand.
GGTGTGCAATGGAAGAAGTTCCTTCAGAATAGCTGCAAAAGCACAGCCTATTTTACATCATGTTAATATGTTGGTGTTCTAATATATCAAATAACTTCTCTTCTACCTTGTGGAAGAAAACAACTGCATACTCTTGTCTTGGCAGGATTAAGGCATGATGGTTTTATACTTCTTAATTAACTGCTCATAACAGACCAGGGGAAAGATCCAATGGCAAAACTCCTTTCAGTGAAGGTTATACCGTTATATACAGACCTTAAACAATCGAGCTTAGGGGTTTTTTTTAAATTAAAAAGCAAAATGTAGCAGTTTTAGCCCCACAATGTTGTCCCTTAGCAACAGCAGCAGCCGAGCGATGACAGTGACCTGCCAGGAGGTCCCAGGGAAGCTCCTCCAGATTGCTGAAACTTTTGTGCAGATTGAATCTTCAAGGAAATTCTGCTTTCTCTAAGACATTGTCCAACCATTACCATGAAATAAATGTGGCCCACTGCCACATGTCTCACATAATTTAAAACACCGTGGTTACAACTCCTTTCCATTTGGCTCCTGTGGTGTCACCAATGTAGCAGCCCTGCAGCCTACAGGGCCAGTCTGCACTGCAAAGTTTCATACAAACATACTCAAAATAACTTCAAATAAAGGATGGACACTGTAGCCTGTGCCAGGAGGCAACTCTGCAGAGTTTTGGGGCAGCCTGAGAAACTGCCAGGATTGAGCTTTGTCATACTGTGATTAAACTGTTTCCAGCATCTCTATCCCATCACCAGGGCAGACCACATCACTTATGCACTTGATATCTTCATAACTAAGCAGAAGAGCCTGTGTGAGTTCTTGCAAGATAGCAGAAAAGTACAAAGAACTTCACACTCCATGCAATAAATTGCTCTTGCATCCACTGAGATGAAAGGCTACAAGTACAAGATTTTCCTTTTATCTATATATTAACAAAAAAAAGCCTGAATCTGTAGACATGGGATATATTGAGGCACATCTTCTCTGTAGTCACTGCTGTCAGAAGCTCTAACCAGGCTAGATAAGCACTACTGGCTGTGTAGGGATGCTGGCACAAGCAGAAGGAACGAGGCTGCCCAAGTCCTGCCTCTGGGGAACGATGCTGCACATCCCAGAGCTGGGCACTTGTGAAACAAAATGCCTCAGCAAAATGAGCCCTCACTAACGAGCACCTCAAAGGATTAAGCACATCTTAAGGAGACTATTTGGCAGGCAGTGCTGTGTGAGAATGTGCCTCAGGCAGCTGTGCACTAAATTCAGGTCCTGACACCCTCTCCAGAGCCAGCGTGCCATGGGCACCTCTGAGAGCCTGGCCACAACTTGGCCACTCCTCAACCACAGCAAATCCTGCCCAGCATTCCAGAAGAAACCAAAACGTGCTGCACACCACGAGAAGAGCAGGAAGGATGAGTTAAGTACATACATTCCCATGAGGAAGCCAGAATTCCCAGTCTATTAAACATGTCAGTGGCAGCAAGTAGTCAAGGATTCTGCTTTCTGGGCCAGCAAAGAGACAGTGCCTTGTCTGTCTTCTTAAGGCACAGCATCAAAATGCATTAAGGTGATCAGTTCAGCCTCTGCTGCCACTCTAAACTGCCCTTTTCTGTAGTGTTTGTCTAACCTGGATACCCACACATTAAAGGCAGTGAAGCCCCCTGTAGAAACAAAGTACAATGCAGACTTTTTAGAAATTCATCTCAGCTCCCTGTTCTTATTGGCCTTTTTTTTTTTTTTTAAGAGGGAAAAATATCTCATCAAGTGACATGAGCTAAAAGGAGAATAATAATAAAAAAAAAAGATTAACAATTTCAGTCTGGAATAAGAGTTTTGAAGCAAGGGTATGAAAATTTAAAGGTATTGGGGTGGGGATAAAGAAGAGAATTTACAAGGCTTATTTTGTGAATCCAGAGGCTTAATTTATCATGAAGTCTGGAATTTGAAAAGCAAAAAATGGTTTATTGGTTCTGAAGGTCAGATAACAATGTTATATCATATTCAATGGGTTAAGGTTGCAAGGGTCTACAGGGTTGCATGACAATTGCAGGAATCCTTATGAAGTCTATTTTATACCTTTATATTGTTAATAGCTTTCTAATCCTTTACCACAAATTTATAGTTTAGAAATGGCAACACATCTTAAAGATTAAAGGTATGTGACAAACAGTTCATGTCCTTTAATAATCAAATCACATAGTTTAGATTGGGGGCTTATCAGGCTTTTTCCTACTCCATGGTTTCATAGGTAGAAAATACTTTATATCCCTATTACATGAATGATGAATGGGACCATTGGTTATGGGCTGTTATTTGCTTGGCTGTAGTCAATATGTTTTCTTTGGACAGGGACTTCAGTGATTTATTTCTCTTTTGGCCTTATCACTTATTAACTCAGGGCAGACAGAAACAGCCAAGGTTGTGAATAAGGACTAGTGCCCATTTAGGCTTCTAATATCAGAGAAAATATTCTTTTTAATGATCCAGCTACCCTTTGCTGCGTAGAGCCTGATTGCACTTCCCTCTAACTAGAAAATAAAGGTCATATTTCTTGGAAAGTGTATACATAAAATATGCAAAATAATATGTTTCCTTCACAGCCAGCTTTATTCTGACGGTTGCTGTAATTGCTTTCATTTTGAAGCTGTCCTACAGGTACTCTGCACACTTTCAGTGATTGTTTTTTGCACTGTGTTATGGTGCTACCAGTGTTTAAGAAATACCAAAGATGTGAGGGCTCTGTTCCTATTAGCTTAGAATAGGGATTTGCCAGTTACCTCCACCATCCCCTCCCCACAATCAGTTAGGATTGCTCCCAGCTTCCTTTCCTGACTTTCTGCAAACCAAACCAACCATCCTAATGCTGCTAAAATTCCACCCTGATAACTGCCCATACTTCTCTCCACTGGACATGTCCTTACAAGCGTCAAAACAAATATTCTGGTAACAACATTAACGCCCCAAACCATCACCAAAATAATAAACACTGAAATTATTTCATCTAGAAAATCTTGTTCCAAAGCAATTGCAGCCATTTTTTTCCCCCTCAAAGTTTCCAGGCAGGGCAGGTGACTGACTCAGTTAATGGACTGGAACATACAAAAGGCCAGGTTCAAGCTCAAACTCACACAGAGATTTCCTGAGAGCAGCTTTTCACCTCAAGGGCAGGTAACACCCAGATCACATCTCTGATGGGGGCTTGGAGGGAAAGGCTGCACCAATCCCACCCTTGTTTGCCCTGCACTGCCCTGGAACCAGTGGTGCCACAAGTCCTTCAGTGACAAACACCTCTGCAGTCCCCATGGCAAGGTCCACTTGGGAAGGAACACTTGGCACAGTGAGATAAAGGGGGAGCCCAGAGCCTTAGGATATTTTTAAAATACTTGTTAAAAGGATTTTTTTGCTTTTTTTTGTTTTTCCTCAGAGTCATTAATTAAATTCCCTGATAAAAGTTTACATTTACAAAGGTTTGTTTTCATTCATCCTTACTTGACTGTGTTCTAAAAAAAAGGATTTACCATGTCTTCTCCATAGACCCTCTCTGAGATCAGGAACAGATTTTCTATGGAGCACAGGGTAACCTGCAGCACGCTCATGCTCTTTAAACTTCATATATTTCTTTGCATTTAAGAATTTTTTTCTGTTCTTTTGCAGCACTTTCAGACTATTTAACTTCAAGATATCTGATACTTTTTATTCTGCCACCACTATTAATATCTACTAGTGAAAGATAGATAAAAACTGCTGTTAAAAACAAATGGCATTCATTTGCTTGCTACCAGATCTCATAGCTGGTCACTCTTCTGGAGAAGTGATGTGCTCTATATTTCATTTCAGCTTAATGATCCCCATATCTTTGAGATTGAAGAATTTTATAAACACATCAGGATAAAACCTGAGACAGCATCAGACATGCTGGATTTTTTCTTTTATTTTTATTGTTCTGTTGATGGTGGCCTTCTCTCCTGATTTATACTAATCAGTTATTTAAGTGCTCATGATTTAATAATAAACACACATGAATGAGGCATTGTAAAACCTAATGAGGTTGTGGATTACTGATTTTGAGAATAACTGCCACTAGTTTTTAATATTTCTCAGGAACGAGCAGCCACACAGCTATGGCCAAGGTTAGCTGGTGTGAGGGTCAAACTCCAGTCTGCAAGGATCAAGGAAGTCTCTATAGGAACCTCTTGACAACCACTATGTCTCTTCTTTTTCCTTCCTTTATTCTTTTTTTTTTTTTTCAAGTGTTCTTTTCTTTAGTCTCCAAACTCCAGAACTCTCCATTCTGAAAACTGATTTTTTCATTGATTATGTACCTTTTGATCTTTGCATAGTTATTAGCGCTGTCTTGAAAAGAGAAAATTTTCCTAGCAAAGGAAATCACTGACATTTACCAGGTTAGAAACTTAAGGGACTCCAGATCAGTTTTTAAGTGGTTCCAATTCTGACCAGATCTCTGTACATGACTCCAACCTCTGCATCCAGGATCATGGACTGAAGCTTTAGATGGTAACAGGTAGTTTTTGGTCTCTTACTCTTGAAGGTATTCGACTTAAAAAAAAAAAAAATGAAAAGAGAATGATTCTCAGAAGACAACTACTCCTGTGCTTCTGTAAATAAAACCATCTAAAATTAAAAATCTGAAAACGAAGTCACCTAAAACAGAGACTTTTTGGAAATGTTACCCAAATCATCTGTGATCTGCAAGGCCCTTCCTCTTTGTACGCAGACTCAAATGTTTTCAGAAGATTTTTCCACATGAGACCATTTCGTTTTTGTAGCAAATAGGGGAGTGAAAAGCTCCCTGAGAAGCCCTGTGACATTTCAGAGACAGACGCAGTTTCCCAGAAATTCTGTGAATATCCTGACCTTCACAGCACCAGGATTTCCACATCTCTCCACACACAGTGGCCTGACAGTGTAATACAAACACTGGTCAGTCCTGGCAGTGTCCACTCTGTCCTACTCAGCCTTTGTCACAGTTATCCTACAGGATCAGAGCTCAGCATCTGGGTTACTCCCAGTGCACAACAAGCCCATGGCAGTGTTTACACCCTTCCTCCATCCAGCCTTTCCCACTAGCAGCACTTCTAGAGACACATCCCACCCCACAGCTCGTAACAAACCCCAAATGGCCCATGGGGGACTTGCCTGCTCCTCGTGGTGCCCTGTCAGCACACAAGGGGTTCAGCCCACAGCCTCCCTGCAAGCCTAATGCAATTTAAAATGGTCCCTAAATTCCAACCTGTATCCAACCAGGTAATCTATTTCCAAAAGTAGGAGCAGTATTTGGGGTACTGCTCAGCGAAGAATCTGAATTAACCCATTTTGCACACAACCTCAGAGACACAGCTCTGTACTTCTGGCACCTATGAAGTCCTTTGCTCTGCTTTTGGAACACAAGCACAAAATCTTAAACTGAGCAGGTGGTAGAAGACACAGCATAATGCATTTTTATGGGCCCTCCATATGTCCTTTCCAATATGCACTGAGATAAATTCTCATCTCACTCACAGCCGTGCAGCCCCACTCAAATCTTGCAGTTTAGTGCCACTGCAAAACTCATCTGTGAAATTCATGTTGTCCATGATGCATCCATTTTTTAAAAATTAAAGCAAATAAAAACAAAATCTCAAAGGTCTGTCTGGGTATCTCAAATTTGTGCCAATTCTCACATCTTACTAAAGTCAGCCATATATGCCCTGAGTCACCTTGCCAAAACACCTATGGGTTTGTACCTCTAATCTCTACCTTTATCTTTGTTTCTCCAGTCCTAAAATAATGCTAGTGACCCACACCTAACTCCCAAGCTGCGTCAGAAAGCTGAATTAATTCAGTGCTCTCCAATGCCAGAAGAGACTTGGAGATGAATGGTGCCACAGCATGCCTGTGTATTTCTATGTGTAATATGGACTTTTAATATTATTCCAAAAAGAACACACAATCAAGGTGTGTTCAGACTTCTGTATTTCTAATAACATTCTCTCAGGAATGTCAAAGCTTAAACTCTAAGAAATAATTGCTGTCTAAGTGCATGCTAATGGCTCGCTCTGCAGATGGAAAATAAAAAAAATGATGTTTTCTTGTAAGCACAGGGTTGACACGGGTTTATTTCTTTCAGAAATACTCACAAAGGCCAGGATTTCTCTGTATATATGTGACCTTGATTCCTAGATGGCACACGGACTACTTAGAGATCAAGTTACTAAGTTATTTGCAGTTAAAGAGGAAAAAAAGGCTAAAATTAATGGGTCACTGGGTATTTTCTTCTGAGAACTTAACTACTTAACAGTAAGAAAAAAACAGTTTACAGCCAGGTGGCTTGAGGGGATATTTTGTTGAACACTGATTAAAAATAATTTCTTCTAAATGAGACCTGACCACAAAATGGGACCATTAACGAGCAGGGACATTCTCACCAGAAAGGAAACTATGCTTGATCAACTCCTGCACCGCCCACAAAACCCAGGTCTTGTTCTCTCTCACACACACTCTTTTTTGCTTCTTCCCCCATGCTTTTTCTGCTCTCCCCTTTTCTTGTTCTTAATAGCAGGGTAAATAAGCAGCAAGTGATGCTGAAATGTTTTCGGCCAAAAACAGAGGCCAAACTCCTCTGAGAAAACATTTGGCCTCTGTGGTTTTGTAATATGTTCCAGAACACTGAGTTCACTGAAGAACATTGTGAAAAACTCCCATCGGCTGCAGTGATGCTGGGGAATGTTACTGTATCCCAACTTCCAATTGGTCCATTTCCTGCAGGCCTTGTTAAAAAAAAATAAAAAAAATAAAAAATAATAAAAAAAGAAAAATAAAAAAAGTGCTATGTGGGAGTTAAAACAAGTTCTCATGGGAAAAATGAATGGCAAGAAATTCTAGCCTTAAAAGAAACAGCTAATCTGCTAGTTTGATTGTTCTTCAAAACTTACAATGAACCAATAATCCTAATTAAAACCACTTGGCCTAGTTCTCTAAAGCATCATAGCTTTTTCTATGCTTCGTTTGTACACACCATAGACTATTAGTTTTTTTCTAGTGCTCACTAACAAAGTGCTGACTTTGTTGGGATGGCTGAGCTAATTTCGTGAACTCAGTGTGAAACCTTAGCTAAACAAAATTGTGGTAATTTTCCTTAATTTGTAAAAGTGATTGGAGTGCAAACAAAATTTTCCTCTTGGGTCAATCCTATAATTTTCAATTAACTAAAACTAATCGGCAGGCATGTACTGAACCTGCATTTTGTTTAAAGGGCTGGAAGGCACTTCTGGAGGTCAGGATGCATTAATTGTTTTTATTTTAGTTTCATTTAGTCCTTTTTTAAAAGCTACATTTAAGTTCAGGCTGGGTCTAAAAGGAAAATGCAAATTGTGTGAGGTAGGATTTCAGTCACAGCACCTTTTCTGTATCTATTGTAACTCTGTAAGAACTGCATGAGAGAATTGTCTATGGACTGCATCACCTTTGATTTTATCATTATTGTTTAGTATTTCATACTTCCATTTACTGGATGAAAAATATTGTGTTTTAAACACAACCAGAAAATGTATACATGGAAACACTTTCCCTACTGGGACCTTTATTGCCACATTCAGCCATCTGCTTCTGGGCAGACAAGCTAAACTGCTGCCCTCCTTTTTACTAGAAAAGCTAATTAATGGTGATCTCAAAAGCAACCCCAAAATGGGTTCAAGCCATTTTTACATTTAAAGAAGTCATCAAAAATTTCTTTGCAAAGTTAAGGAGAGCAGGTTTCCCCCTTTTTTTTAACCCTTCCATATCCACACCTGCCATTTCACCAGCCCCAGGGGCAGCCACCCCAGTGGAGTTACAACAGGCAGGAGATCACAACTTCCTGCAAGAAAGAAAGGAGGGAAAGGACTCATCTCAAACAGTCCAAAGCTCTGAGCAACACCTTCCTGTGATGGTTCACACCATCAATTTGCACCAGCCATCAATTTGACCTTTGCTTTTCCTTTTGTTCCAACACATTCAAAACTCTAATACATTTTTATATGATGTATCATTGTCCAATATATGGATTTCCCACACATTGCTGAAATCATGACACTAACAAATAAACACACACAGCCTCCACAAGTGCCTGCTGCTCAGCAAGCAGGGTAATATGTGAGCATTTTAAGAGCCAGTTTAAAGAAGCCCATAATCCCACCTGGGGAAGACGGTATTTGAAAAAGACAAGAAAGCTTTATAAGGTATCTTTGTTCAACTGACTTAGCGTTAAAAAAATTCAAATGAGAGTTTCCTGCCCACCTGGAGCGCAGAATTCTCTCCTCTGCCTTAACTCCCTGTGAGTACACTGAGAGCTGGAGTAATGTATGATCCCAGTGGAACTCAGAATGCCTTAGTCACAAGTATTTATGATATATCCTATAGTTCCAGGTGCGGCCAAGGATGAGGAAATGATATGGACTGGGTTGTGCCGAGCCATGGTTCAGGCAGTTCCAGCATAGTCCTGTCTGTAGATGTGAACAAGTGCATTAAAAGCACATCAAAACCAGGGCAAAGCTGTTAATTCCTGTAGCTCACGCCTTCAGAGGAATCAACAACACACATTCTTTTTAAAAACTTATGCTGCTACTTGATTTATTTCCCAGGCCATTCTTTCAACTACTGAGAGTGGTTTGACACTGACAGCACCTGCAATGTCCCAGAGTGAGGGTTTTTTTGTGAGTAATTCTTGAGACCACATCACTTAACTTAGTGGTCTCCAGTGTGGGAGACCACCCCAAAGCACACTGCAGGTTGCTGTGTCTGCAGCAGTGGTGGGGCTGAGAGCTACTTGAGCTCCCTGGAAGCCAGAGACAAGTGAGTTATGGTGAGATGTGCTGGCAAACAGGCTTTGAACCCTTGCAACACTTGCTGGATAACATGAGATGGAGATGTTTAGCAGGATCCTTCTCAAGGTGGGTTTGTGTGTCTGGCTCCTTGTGCTTGCACTCTTCCTCTGTTTGTTTATGTACTGGAGTATCTGTTTCCCTCCTTCCTCTCCCCTCCTGGGTAAAGAGATGTCCTATTGTGAGGATAAACAAGCAAACAAAAATCCCACACTGGTGTGCTTTCACATTCATCCCTACAGCCACCCATTCTGACTCCAGCCTCAGACTGGTGCCTTCAGTGACGTCCTCAGCCAAAATAAAAAGATAGAGAACAGCTCTTAATTACAAAAGCAGAAGCCCTAGCAAGTGTGATATATTGCCTGCCCTATTTCTCCCCCTTACATTTTAAGCATCCATACCTGTGTAAATGAATCTTCCAGGCGTTCCCTTGCAAAACTGCTTAGACTTGTAGGACAAGGTGACTTCTACAACCCCTGGGATATGTCGGGGAGGCGTCTGTACACGGATGGCATGAGGAGTAATCAGCTAGAGAAAACATTGGGAAGGGAGAAGAAAGAGACAAAAAAAGCACTGTTAGATGCTGAACACTTCTTTAATAACACTTCCAGATCACAGTAAACAAGCTTTGAAACATGCAATTAACCTGTCAATGTTTGAATACAGTCTTGATGTCACCCACACAAAAGCCAGTGACCACAATATTTACAAGCATTCTTGCAACAACATGATTCCTGTTCTCATACATGCCAGGCACTTGTTTCCTAGTACAAGCATCAGCCCTGGTTTAATGCAATAAATCCAACCTACAGCAGCAGGACACCCATGTTTGCTCAGATGAATTCTGGGGTCATGACAGTGTCCAACAAATTAGATTCATAAATGACACATGATTGCACGTGTGAACATGGCACAGCACAAGTCCAAGGTTTTAAATACTCCAGTCCCCAGCTGACATCTGCATACTGGAAAAGCACCCTGTGCTGCTGTTTTAATTTTCTGTTCATTTTGTGGAGGTGTAACTGATTCTTGTAGAAATGGAGATCTTGGGTTCTAAAGGACGCTGGATCTTTCCTTCAAAATTATGAGAGCACTCAAAAATGGTGCCTCAAAGAAACCATCACTTCCAGTCTGCCTTCACTGCAATGTCTGACACACATCTAAGAGGGCTTCTTCGGGTGTAGATTTACACAGAAATAAGCAGATAAACTTGACTTTCTTTTATTTAGGGCAGGGAATTCTGATCCTCTTTGCACAAAGGCTGGGGCACGTCAGTGCTGCATTTTCTAGGCTCTAGACCATTTCTGCCTTTTCAGGATTCTGGACTAGATTTAAAATGTGGTCCCTGAAATTATTAGCAGAGCCATCTAGGAGTTCACTAATTCATAGCAGATTAACTCAAATCTCTGCTGCTCTCAGAAACTACAGCATTGTCCTCCCCATACCCAAAATATTCTCTTCTCACTCACTGTGCTCCCTCAGAAAAAAACAGGGGAAAGAGGTCCAGAGAAAAGGTGACATGATTGTGTCCAACAACCAAGACACAGCTCTGGCACATGGATAATCCTTCTCTGCCTGTGGCACATTAATGCACCTCTAGAGAGGCAAATAAAACCAAGACTGTAACCTGTCTTGACAGTGACCAAAGTGTGAGCACCCCATGCAGTCAACTGCTCTATGCTCTTGGTTGAATGTCCTGGATATTAAGGAATAAATTTCAATAGATTTTTTTTTTAATAAAAAGCTTATTTAGTTCTTATTTTTACTAGGACCTAAATGTTTCAGCACTGTAGTAAGGTCCTACCAAAAAATCCAGACTTTTATCCAGTTCTTTGTTTAGGGAATGGGACTAAAAAAGAGCACAGAAGGAGAGCAATATCTGTCTGAGAGCCATCTGTGCTACAGAGGGAAATGGCACACACAGTAGGGAGCTCTCCATATTTAAAATAAGAAAATTAATATTAAACCAAGTTGAATGTTAAAACCAAAACTACCAGCATCAAATGCTCCAAAAGCTATTCAGATCCACAGAAGTCAGAAGCCACATGTCATTTTTGAAATTATCATGTAGGGGTTGATGTCTTCTTGTCTGGGAGCTCTGAAAGAATGTTTTCAGGCTCTGCTTTGGAATAATGTGGTTTAGAAACTCACTTACTTTTAAAAGAAACCTGCCTTTTTTCTAAATTGCTTACTATATCAATTTGGGGGGGAAAAAAATTAAAACCAAAACCAAAACCAAGCTTCCAAGGAATGCATTTACTTAAACAGAGTCTTACAGTTGAGCTGACCAAAGCCTAGAAGTCCAGGCCAATTGTTTCCATGCCCTAAAAAGCCAGCAAAGGCAGAAGGCAGTGCCAAGCAGCAATTGATTTCTAGTGCTTCAGACACCTCTCATGTAGGGATGAGCTTTTTGACCCTTCCCCACTGAACCAACACGAAAAGTTTAGACTATTTTCTCAACTGTTAAGCAGCCAAACATAACTCAGATAAAGCCCATTCTTGAGTGGTTCTGGTTAACTGGGTGAACTGGCAAGATGAGAAAAAAATTTATTACATTTTTGGGAGAAAATATTGGTAAAAACAGCCAAGGATTTTAGTAGAAAAGGTTAACACACTCATCTTACTACGGCAGCATGAGCCTTGCATCCCTCACCCCCATTCTGGCATGAGCTATACAGGCAGCTTCTGGTTGTATCTTTGAATTTCCCAGCATTTACTGGTCTGTCACCACTTTAATGTTCTTTAAACATAATTTGTGGCATTTTCCAATACTCATCTTCCCTGGTTCCCAAGAAATGTCTGACCTATTTATGGTCCATTGTTACAGAGAGCTGGGGAGAGTTAAGCAAGTTTCCTGGTTTGTTCTCCACAAACAGTTTGGTTTTCCTTTGTGCTCTGAAGTAAATAAGTTTAACTGCGTTTCAAACCACAAATATACAATAATATCGCCCACACATTCCCAAAGGGTGAACATTATGTCTGAAGTCCTATGGTTTAGGACACTCAGGATGTATTTTATTCCTCTCTTCGCTACGACTAAAGCTTGGGAGGTATACCAGGAGAATACATGTGCCTTTTCCTTTTGCTTTTTCTCTGTCACATCTGTCTTTGACCACTGGCAGGGATACAGTGCTGAGCCAGGGGGACCTTTGTTCTGGGCCAGCCTTCAGGTCTCCTGCACACAGAGGGAGCTGGGCAGCTTGGTCACACATCAGGAGTTCCTATATTGCTGTCACAGCAAGAGACTGGCTTTAAGGAACAAAAAGGAATGTTCCCTTGCACATCAGAATCTCCCACCTTGGGTCTCAAATTCTGGTTCCACAGCTCTGCCAGGATCTGCTCTGGACTGGGAGCAGCTCTCCAAATTCTCCTGACTCTGTTTTGCAAACCAAGTGACCCAATTGTTGCTGTACATCTCTGGGCAGTCCAAGCCCACCCATAGCAAAAGCAGATCTGTCCCTGCCTTCCATAACTCCAAGATTATGGGATGCTTTCCTGTTTACACTGTCAACCTGGAGCCTGATGTTGGGAACCTACTTCACTTTTCTCCTTTCACACTGCTTCAGGGCACAATCTGCCTCATATTTACATGCAAAGCATCTGGAATAGGTGAGCTATTACCATCCAGGGATATTAAAAATAAAGACAACACTTCTGGATGCCTCTGAGCCCTAAGCAGCTGGAGACTGGTAAAGAGGTCTGTGGAAGCACCACAACATGTTCACCTTGTTGTTCTTAGGCACCTGTCCTTGCCCAGTGACAAACACCAGACACTGGGGTAGATGAGCTCCCCGTGTGACTAGTTGTGCATCCTCACCTCAGCTGGGAACTCTTGGATGAGTAAACACCAAAACAATCAGAGCAATGACCTGCCAAGAACCAAGAATCCCTAAAAATGAGTTATACCCCTCTCTGAATATATTTTTTAAATGTAAATCTTGAGCAAGGCATTAACCTGTGATTTGGACATGAACCCAGCAGACAAAATCCCAGATCCATCTTCTTCCTCCATTCCAGCATTTAGCAAATTGAGAAACAGAGCTGGACATAAAGTTAGAAACTGGACCTTTCTCCCAAGGGATTTTCAAGTGACTCGGTCTGATACTTAGCAACTGCATTTGCTGTTTGGTATAAATTCTTACATGTCATCTGGGACATGCAGTGAGTTGCACTAAAACCTGACTTAGGGATCTTCTGAATGGTGGGCGGTGCCTGGCCTTCAAAATCCAAAACACATTTGGGCTGAGTGTGTACAACAAGCCTCTTTCTGTGGTTTGCTAATATATTCTAGGCATTCTTATGTGATACAGCATCATTTCACACTCTTCAGAGTGCCAGGTTACTTTCTTTTTTTAAAAGTGACATTTTATAAGGAGATGTCATTAATCTGAGTCACTAGTTTATTTTTGCATGCTTGAGCTCTGGTTTGTGGTTATGGAAATGGTGACAATCAGTCATAAATTTGACTTTGACTCTGTGTGAAGAGGACCATTAGAATAGGAATGAAGAAAAATCCCACCAAGTGAAGGTAATGACAGCTTTCAGTGAGAACAGAACCCTTAAGGTACATATATTTTAAAAAACTACCAATGACTTTGCATGTCTCAATTCTGGGCATCCAGATGCTGCTTAATAAGCCTTGGTTTGCAAAAAGAGGGTGCCTACCCATTTTTTAAAAATGAGTCAGAGCTCCAAAATAAGCATTCAAAACCAGAGACTTCCAAAATCAATAACAAATATAAAAAGCAAAATAACAAACTGTGTCACAGAATTTGATTCAGCAGCAGTAAAGAAAAAAAAAAAACACAAAAAACCCCACCAAACCAAAAAATCATCCTCTGTTTTTGTGCTGTACAAAGGTATAAAAAAATAAAAAAAAGATGTTTCAGTTCTTCATCTTTTCTTAATATAAAAGAAGTTGTTTCCAGCTGACTCTGTACAGCTGCAGGAATGTTCTTGGCAGGAAAATGTTTGAAGAAATAGTTCATTTTAAGCAAATATTGTGGAATATTTATAAGAAACTAATTTTGTCTTCACAATCATGTATTTGCTTGCAGCTCAACTCTGAGAGTCTCAGCACCCCAACAGGAGAGAGAAAGGAAGGGTTCTTGTCAGCAGCACTGATCTGGAATATTTGTGTTCACCCAGAAGCGGGGTGAAAGCCCCAGATTCCAGCTGTGTGTGTGTGTGTGTGTGTGTGTGTGTGTGCACTGCACAAACAGGCAGCACAGCCTGCCTGGCACACAGAATGTTTGCTGGGAGGGTCTGAGCACATCCAGCATGTGCACACGACAGACCAGAGCTGTTTGTGTGGTGGTTACGAAAGTCCCTTGGAAAGAAAAAAGGCATTAGATGGCCCATTCTGCTGTGTTCTAAAAATACCAAGGGCTTTTAAAGTCATTTTTATAAAGTAATATGGGACGTAAGGATTAATTGAACCTACTGGCATAGGGTATCTGCATTTCTGCTCAAAATTAATGTGACAAATTAAGTTTTTATTTAGTTCTCCCTGCCTGAGAAAGGTTGCAATTATGTTAGAGTGTTTACAGCTAAAATATATGTTTAAATAATAAATATGTGTTTCAGAAACCATTTGAAACTTCCTTTTTTAACACAGTCAACTCCATTTCAAGCATATAAATATTTCAATTACAAAACTTGAATACATGTAAAATATATTAAAAATATATTATTTACATTTCAAATTATTTATAACATGCTGCTTGACAGCAACAAATTCACTCTTAAAAGCAAGCTTTTTGGTTTTTTTGGGTTTTTTTTGGCTCTTAACTTTACTTCTGAATTAGGGTAGGGTTTGTATTTTAAATATCCATGCAGCTCAGGTATTTACATGGATTTTGCTATAATGAAGTCTGAGTAATATAGGACCTTTACGATAATTATCTTCACAGCACCTCTCTGAAGAAGGTGACTAATCTTATTACTGTTTTAGAGAAAGGGAATTGAACTTTAAGTAGATTATACGATTTGCCCAAGGTCCCATGCAAAGTCTGTAGCAAAATGATGCTTAATTTCAATATTAGACTTCATCCCCCAAACCACCTGCAATTATAGCTGAAAGTGAAGCTGGAAAAATCCACACGAAAATGCTCTGCAAGACTAACTCTTTTTCTTTAGTCTCTGCCTATCTGGTTTTGCTTGGGATTTTCTGAAGCCCATTTAAAATTATGTTTTCTTTGGATCCATGAAACAACAGGGTGAACTTTAAAATTTGTCCAGAATTCAATGACAAAATAACCTGGCCAAGTTTGCTCATAACTGGGCCTTACTGGCAACTCGGGATGAGCCTGCTCCAGTTTTGTACTGGACTCAGATTCAGAGGACTGACAGTACAGTTTTATACTCTATTAAAGTAAAACAAAAATATTCGTCTTGGGTACTGAAAATGCCTTAGATGTTTTTAGAAATGGGTAGGTAAATGAAAGAACTTATTTTGTACTTCATAGGTGGCTTGTATGTGTAATTTGAATTATTTATAGATCACTATTATTTAGGGATCACTCAGACAGCTCATGCATTTCTGCACTTGTTTACCATGTTTGTCTGCTTCTTTTAGAAAGAACGTTCTTTTCTCCTATATGATTTTTGACTGCTCTCATAGGTTATTAAATGAGAAGCAGTTCTGTAAGGGAGAGGCAGTGAAAGAGTTTTCTTCAACACCAGCTTTCATTGCACCATTCCCAGACAACAGACTGGCTTAGGTCTGGACCCCCTCTAACATTATTAATTCCATGACACGACCTTGCAACCATCTGCAACAATGTTTTGACCAGCACTCAGTCTCCTGAGATTAGAAATTAACAATTAATGGCTTCCACTAATAAATAGAATCAAGATTTATAATGAAAGATCCAATTCCGCAGCACCAAAATCGGAGCACTTTCCTCCCAGCCCCTTCACCTTTCCCTGTTCAGCATCTGCAGCCATAAAGGCTTCAATACTAACACACAAAATGCTTACACTGGGCCCAGGGGGCACTTTCATGATCACATAAGGGCTTCAGAATAGGGCTCATTTACTATCTCTCCTTTTCCAGAATGCCCTTTCATCCACACTTGTCCTCAAGTGGAAGGATGAGAGAGAGAGAGAGAACATTGAAGGACATTAGAGAATACTCTTCACATGGAAAGAGTGCTGCCATATGTGCAATGGAATCCGTAGAGGGAATGTGCTGGATATAAATTAAGCTATAGTGTTGATTTAAGATTTAAAGGATGTAAGGTAAAGCATCAGAAAATTCTCTTGCTATTGGGAAGCGCTGCACAGATATTTCAGGGAGGCTGGGGTTTTTTTCAGTACTAAAATAATGAAAATTACAATTTCTTATTAAACCTCAAAAATGCTTTTGGAAAGCCGTAAGTTCAAAACATAGATCTTTCCTTTGAGCTTTCTCCCTGGACCAGTGGGGGAACTCTGCCATGGTTTCTACAATCTTGGCCATGGCCATTGGGGTGATGCTGCCTCGGTTTTAACTTCCCACAGGTTTTGGGGGGAATGTCAGGCTCCACGATTAATTATATGCTGGGAAAAGATGGGATTCGAGGATCTGGGAGGAATTACAAGAGCAAACAAAAATGATAAGAAGCAAGGAAAGGGTTCCTGCTAAGCTACAGGGGTTCCTGCTAGGTGGGAGGAGTCCAGTGTGGTGCATTTGGTTGCTGCTATGAAAATGATATTTACCCCAAGTATCCCAGCTTTAGGGATATGCTGTTCAGAGGTGCTGAATTTCTGCAATCTCCACCTCACTGAGCTGCAGCTAGCAGCAGCCAGTTTCCCTGGAAAGTGGGATCACCTAAATGTTTGTTTCCTGTGGGCCCTTAGCTATTGTAGTGCTAAAGGCAGAATTATTCACACAGGCCTTTATACCTCCCCTTTCCTTGGAATAAAACCCACTGAATTCAATTCTGGGCCAGCAAGAGGAGGTGCAGACCTCCCTGGCTAGAATGGATTCCTGCCATAGGTAAATTTGACTAATTATTTTCATAAAACTGAGCGAGGCAAGGACTTGTGTGTTGACATTTGTTGCTGATTTAGCATCTGGCCCAGAGAAAGGACAGGCTGGCTACAAGGAGACAAAGCTATTAGACATTAGCGTTCAGACAACACCTACCTCACTCCAAACCAGCATGGTGCCGAATATGACCTGTAACCCATCAAAGAAATTGTCTCCTATGATGATGACAGTGGCACCTCCTGTAGTCCATCCTTCACTTGGACTGATGGCTTTGATACATGGTGTAGCTGCTTTTCAACACACATGAAAAAGAGAAGTATTCTGCTGTTAGAAATGGATTTTAATGATAGAAGACGTGAGAAAAATAAAATATAAGGAGCTTTCATTTCCCCCCTTTACTAACACAAAGATTTCAGCAATCATGTTCTTTGTAGTATATATGCATGACCTGAAACTCCATCTTTGGAAGTGTTTTTTTTCCTGAATTAATTTCTATTTGGTTTTATTATCTGCATTGAAAAATACATATTTTTAATCCTACATTAACAAAAAAATCAGAGCATGATAGGCAGAGACCAAGTGGAAATCAGGACACATCCCTTTTTTATTGTATATGAAATGTGCAAGACCTAAGTTAATAAAACAATCTCCAGTAAGCTTGCTTTATTATCCATCAAAACCCAAATTCACCAAGGAAACTCCCATAAATATTATGGAAAATATTGGCAAAATAAAAAAGGGTGTAACCCTCAGCATTTCTCTATTCTGCAATCAGATCCAGGTTGTTCAGTATTAAACCATCCTGCCTGATTAATGCTTTGGCTACTACAAAAAAAAAAAAAACAACACCCCACAACCAAAAGCCACAGCTGCCATGCAGTCATTCCAGTTGTTTTGCATCTACAGGATAAACAAGATTAGTGTGCAACACATTTTGCCATATCCATGCAGTCTCACAGCCACTTTCCTGGCATTGTATCTACTCAGAGCCTCTGAGATGATGTTGAAAACTCAAGTGCTGCTCAAATCTTGGACTAAGACCTTCTGGTTTAAGACTTTCTAAACAGAAGCAGCTCAAATATCGGTGGGCTGGGGCAGCATAAACATTCACATACTGATTCTCCTCCTCTGCAGCACTGGGAAACCTTGGAATTTAACTGTGCTGAAGCAACAGAAATAACATTACTGTAAAAAAAAAAAAAAAAAAAGGCAGAAAGCCCTGGGTAACTCTCTGCTGTGGAGTCTCAGGGTGGTCACATAGGTTGATGGAAAGAAGCAACTTCACCCATGATGCCGCCAATTTTTGCTGATACAGCATGAGGTGAATATATGGCATTGGTAACATTAGGTAACATTTTAAGTAAAGCAGGTACCTCAACAATTTCATTACTCAAGGAAAACAGGTTCAAGGAGCAGCATAACTCCACCAGCCAACTTCAGTGTTGGAAAGAATGATTCTTTCCTGTAGATATGAAGCCAGAGGGAAGAGGCTGCCACTGCCCAATTTTAGGGTTGGTGGCATTTGGCCGTGAATTGCCACTTGATGGAAAGACCGATTGAGCTGTTAATTTGGTTTGTAACTTTGATTATTTGATGATGTACTCAAGGAAGAGCATTCAGGCACTTCCTCAGGTAAGGATTTACTAGGAAGATGGGGAAATTAAAGCCACCCATGTTTCAGCACCATCCAGGATAAAACCCTTGCCCTCATGAGTTCCTCAGTGTGGCAGTGTAGCAAGTTACTTAATGAGGCACAACCCTTGTCCTAAATTCTTCTAATTGCAAAGACAGAAAATTAATTCACTCACAGAAGCCTAATTCAAAATGCTCCAGACATAACGCTAAAGATTCCCGGTGATTCTTTATGATTCCTTAGTGAAGTTCTGGTTGGTTGGAGCTAATTGCAAGAAGCAGTGTGGCTGCTGGGAAGCTCCTTCCCCCCAGCCCCTGGGCAGGGTGGGCTGGTGGGGAGCTGGGAAGCAGGAGGGAGCTGGAAAGGGAGCAGTTGAGTCACCCTGAGCAGTGTTCCTGTGAGCACTGCCCCAGACTCACCCCTGGTGGTGGCGGGCACAGATGGGGAGCAAACAGACCCCAGCCCTACCTACAAAAGGTTGCAAGTGTCAGGCACAAACTTTTCCACTACTTAAGCTGATGGGGATGCCAGCTCCAGGGAAAAACACAAACAGGCATAAAAAAAAAAAAATTGAGGCAAACTTGGCAGAGTACAGCCATTAACTTTTACATGAGCTAACAAAAGAAACATCCTGACATTACCGTCACGAAAACGTAGCGCGCACACAGAAGTAACTTCAATATGTTTAATTTGGATTCAAGTTACTTGCATAAAACTGTGCATAAAAACCACTGCAATGTCCAAAAGCAAATGCTTTCCCTTCAGCCAAGCTCACAGTAACAGATTTACAGTGAAAGCAGCTTTTCAAAATGCCATCTAGCCCTTTCACAGAATTGAACATTTTCATAAATAAAAATTAAAATCACTTCCAAATTACACCCTTTCCAGTGTTCCCAGTTGATTGTGGACACATACCCCCCACAATAAACCCCAGAGATAATCAGTTTCCCATGTATCAGAGAATGAGCTACTTTTCTTAAAGACTACAAGAAACATTTCTTTTCCTAAATACCATTGAATAAAAACTGTTTGAGACCATAAGCCATTAACAGAAAACATATGCAGTCTTTGCTGAAAGGGCTGTCAAGCACTGGAAGAGGCTGCCCAGGGAAGTGGTTGAGTCACCATCCCTGGAGGTATTTAAAAGCCATGTAGATGTGGCACTTGGGGACATGGTTTAGTGGTGGGCTTGGCAGTGCTGGGTTTAGAGTTGGACTCATTCTTAGAGGTTTTTTCCAACATAAATGACTCTACAACTGAAAATTATAGATTCAAGTAATCTTTAAAATGAATGCAAGATACTCTCGTGTAGTTACCGGACCCCACAAAAAAGTTCTTAATGTTGTGATGTTTGTGTTCCCTACGTTGCACTCAGAGGTTCAAGTTGCTGCCCTGTCTGTACTACCTTATGTATTTGATTTTACTATTTTATAAATGCATTTGTTTCATATCAAACGCGTGCCAAGCCCCATCCATGGTAGCCAGGGGACTGAGGCAGACACTCAGGGCTGTGTGCTGAACTGGGGCTGTGAGTTCTTCACTGGGACACCTTCACCTGAAAAGCCACTGTGACCAACAGCACATGTCTTTTTATTTAAACATGTAGAAATTGGGCTGAATCAGAGCCTCATCAAACCTGCTGGTCATAGCCCTGGATATCTCTGAGGATAAAAAGTCAGGACTTGGTGTTCATATAAACAGGGCAGGATGGTGCAGGTAAGCACAGCCTGAGATGGAGCGAGAGCACTGTGCACTCCCAAAAGAATTTCAGGACATTATTTTCCCATGTCACAAAAACCAGAGGGACTCCCCAGCTTTCCCCACACAGCTTCTCTTATTTTAAATTGCAAGTGACTGTAAAGGCAGGGAGGGCTGCAGGAGGTGCTGCCCAGCCAGGGAAGCAGCCCTGAAAGGGCTGCATCCCAAGGCAGACGTGCTGGGGGAGGCATCCAGACTGCTACCTGTTTTTGAGGGCACAAAACATGTTTATACAGTGACATATTTGCAATAACCAGTGTCGTTCAGGACACCGGGCTGTCTAAAACTTCGCCCTTCTCAGGCCCTTTGCTTGGAGCTCCAAGAAGGATGGAATTGGGTCCCATTTGCAGCATCACCACAGGTAACACTGGGAGGGGGGCAAGGAGATGACCTCAGCTCTATTTCTGCCCCTGGTACAAACGTCTGGCCAGCTCAGGCCCTCAGCTCCTCATACTTCTGCTCTTAATCACTTGGCAACTTTCAAAGCACTGTCTGGAAGGTGTTTACTTCTGTGCAACCCTTGGAAAACAGAGCTAGGGAGAATAATCTTTTCACTGGAGGCCTTGATTTTTCTACATTTTGTTTTGGTCAGAAGACAAACCAAAATACAGAATTTTTTATTTATTTTTTTTTTTTTCCAGAATGTGAAGTTCCAGAATCTCTATCTGGAATTAACTATAACACTTTTCAATACCTCCAAGAAAAACAAAATGTTTTGTTTCAAAATATTATCACTTCTCATGCCCTTCTATAACCCCAAAACAACATTTCTAAAATGGTGTTTTTAAAACAAACAGAAAAAAAAGGTTACATAAAATTTAGCTTTTTCAGTAGAAAAAGAGTTGTTAGCC
This sequence comes from Cinclus cinclus, assembly GCF_963662255.1. Classification (NCBI taxonomy): domain Eukaryota; kingdom Metazoa; phylum Chordata; class Aves; order Passeriformes; family Cinclidae; genus Cinclus; species Cinclus cinclus. The sequence continues at coordinate 17,381,611 of NC_085059.1, forward strand.
AAAATCTGAAGCTTCACTGATAACATAATAGAGCGAAGGACTTTAGGCCAGTCCTAATCAAGGCATTGAAGTGTACATGATTGGTAACATGAATAGACTTTAAGTCCAGGGAATAATTATAACAAAAAAAAGACTAATTGTTCATTCCTACATCTATGGACTTTTCTGTTGTTGTTGTTGAATGAACAACTGGAAGCCAACTACAATAAGAACCAAGAGAGTTTGGTAGCCCAGCTATCAGACAGGATTTTCAGACTCTTAGGTGTGAGCGTGCCACATTCACTGCGTTTTTTCAGGACAGCTGGGCTGACAGAAAACCAAACATCCCCCTCCAGTGCAGGAGGACTTTGCAGCTCCTGGCTGAAGGGGTTGTGGCCACATCCTCGACCTGCTGAAATGGCCTAATGGTTATGAGCCTTAATGAGCTGCTCTCCTTTTTTGCAAAATATCAGGGCAAGTCAGTGGCCACCTCTGACACGTCCCATGGTGCTGCTCCAAGCTCAGCTAGAGATGTCAGAGGCATCCCAAACTTATTGAGGTCAATGGGAACCCTGCCACTGACTTCAAAGCTAGGGGCTTTATCAATGAATGTTAAGGATTTATGAGCAAAAACCTTAATGACTCCAAGGAAAACAACATTCTTATGAAATCTTCATTTTTCTCAAAGTACACATTAAAATCTTATCACCTCCCATACAAAGGATGGCAGGTACCTACTCCAGCACATGGGGAGCAAAAAATGGAAAAGTTTTTTGTTGTGTGCTGTGTGTGATGGTGTGTTCCTGTGTTCCCACACTTTCCAGCTACTGATATACAGGGATTTTTCTTCCTTCAAACTGTGACAATAAAATGATTACCCCGCCACAGTTTAGCATAATGGTTCAGAAATGCTCATGGCATATTGCAGAGTTAAAGTGGAAATTATTAGGTAGCTCTTCTTTGTTATAATAATGATCACTCCACAAATAAAAGCTCTTCTCCCAAAGGTACTGCAAGGCACAAAATGCTAATTCTGAAGATTATGTGTGCGCTTTTATTAAATATTACTCTGCCCTGTCTGTTTGAGGGCTTCACTGCTCTGATTGTTTTATGAGTGCCATGTTAATGTCAGCCCCATCTTGCTAGCAGCAGGCACACATTTTAGCTTTTGTATGAGAGTTGATCAAAGGCCACGTGCTGAGGGAATTGCTGAGAAAACACGGACAAGCGATAAAAATCTAACAGATTAATTGGTATAAATTTCATTTCAGGGCGTTGAACTTTGGCTCAGGACACAAGTACTACACTACCAGTCAGGGCCTAATTACCACATTTCCAATTTGCCTCTGAACAATACTTGGCAGGGAGAATAATAACAGTACTAATAATACTAATAACAATAATAATAACAACAACTAAACAACAGCAATAACGTCTCCTCTTAGCTTCTTGTACACATTTAACAACTAACTTTGTGTGCAGGCAATTGCAGTAGGAAATTCCTGTCCCCAGCACCACCACCCACCTGCCTCCTGAGCATTTCTACCTGCCTCAAACAGCACCTGATGACAGAAGAAATAACAGACGCCCTCAGGAGCATCTGAATTTACAGAATCAATAATCTACCAACTCCAGTCCCTCACAAGCACACACTGGACATTTCATACTCTTAATTAGGGACCTGCATTTCTAAACATAGATAGCTTTTTATCCTCCAACAGAAATGATCTGTTCCACTGATAGAAAACAGAGGCCGGAGGGGAAAAAACATATTTACCACAAAGTTTATGGGTGGCCTTGGAATAAGGGTTAATTGAGCTTGGAGGTAAATGTTCACTGAGGTGAATTAGTGGGATGCACAGCTATCAGCAGGGCTCTGGGACTGCTCCTATTTAGCTTCTGAAATGTATTTGCTCTATGATTAATATCCAGTTTGTGCTGGTGACTGTAAGAATGACCTCGCCTGCAGTTTTTATCATGAAGTGTGGTTTCACCCTCTATTATTCCATAGATGAGGCTCTGACAACAGTCGCTGCATCACAACAGGAGTTTAAATGATAGGGCACATGCTTTTATTTTTCTTCTCTCTAAGAGTATTGTGACACGCAAGGAGAGTTGCATAAAGGCAGTTAAAACTGGGAATTAAGAGGAACAGGGAATTTATGCCTCATCTTAGAGGAAGTACTAAAAATATCTGGAATTTAATTTAATTTTCCTTTTTTTTTCCTTGGGTAAAACCTAATTCCAGGCTAAATAAATAAATGAGCCACAGATTAACCCACAGTTTATGGGTCTGATCCTGCAACCCGTTAAATGCTTTCACCAAACGACTGATTTTTTCAGAATACCAACACAAATAACTTTTAAGCACTCAAAACCATAAACTTATGGAAGTAGTGATTCAACAGACCACTCGACTAAGTGCTTAAAAACCTTGCTGAAGAAGTTGCAGGATAAGGAACTGCATTTTTGAAGATTGCTGGGCAGTGCCCCGTGAAAAGCTCCCGAGAGCTGGGCAGTGGATTCAGACCTGGGGCTTCCCATTCCACAAGATCCTTGGGCCACGTGTGCACCCCCTGTGCAGGGCAGGGCTCATCCAGCCTCACCAGGACCAGCAGCAGCACAGCCAGCACAGCAATGCCAACACCTCGGCCTCAGGACTCAGCACTAATTCGGCGATTTTTTTCCAATTTAAAAGAATAAGCCAAATTTTTATGAGTGGTTGAGCCGGGCTGTTTTGTTGAAGGTGTGGCGGGGGGGAGAATTGTGTGGGTTTTGGGTGGTTTTGTTTTCCCCTAAATAATATCCTCATTCCTGAGAAGTGGGAATTGTCAGGCCGCTCACTTCTCTCTGAGCATGCTGAAAGGGTGAACCCTAAAAATTCTGTCTGCCCAGGCAGTGCTGCCATTCCAGCCTGGTTTGTGGGGCTCTGCTGGGGCTGCATCCAGCAAAGGAAACTGAGAGCAAGTGAAGTTTATGAAACCAGCCTGGATGGGGAAAAGTCCTTAGGACCAGCCCAAAGGGTTAAGTCATGGACACTTCAGGGAAAGGGAATGTGGCAGAGCTTTTATGCATTTTACTGGAGCATTAAATCTTCACTCTTAAGCTAAACAATGTGTTTGCTGCTTATCTCGGTGAAGTGATGATCTTCCTGCCTTCCTTTTGCGTATGGAGCCGGCTCTGTCTCCCATTCTCTGCTGACAATGAGCAGCTGCTGTGCAGGAAGCAGGGCAGCAGAGGTTTCCCTCTGGAGCAGATAACTCACACAGCTTTGTGCGACACAGGCACGAGGAGGTGATGCCCTGCTGCCCCTTCCCAGCCCTCTCCTTTGCTCCTCGATATTTGGGGGCTTTAGCATATGCAAGCCTTAAAGATTGCAGCACCCTGCCAAAAATGGCAACCTCCTCCTGGTCCTTCATGACATCTGCACCGGGTGAAATCACTGAACCAAAAATACACGCGCCGTGCAATCCCTCCAGTTTGGGGGAAGGGAAGGTTGCATTTCTTTCTGTTTTCCAATAGTGAAATGAAAGGTCTTGGCTGTGATTCTCTGCTGAACATTTTGGATGCACGGTTCCCATTAATGGGAAATGAAAATGTAAATTACCCGGGATAATATTCCACCTACAATCAATACTTAAGCCAGTGTTTCTCTCTTTTATTCTTGCTGATGCCTCAGCTAGCAAAGTTACATTTCATGGAGTCCTCTGTGTTTCTCTTTCCTTAATGATTTCCAAAGCTCTCAGTTGTTGATCAGTACCTGAAAAATGACTGCATGGAAAAAGGAGGCAATCCAGAATAATGAGAGACCTGTTACAAAAAAAAAAAAATTCTGCTCTGTATTTTACTTACAACATTTCCATAAAATAGTAATGTAGTTATCTCTGTATGATTGCAAGAAATGCATTTTCATTCATTCTCTTAAACCTTTCCACATCACAGAGGAAGTTCTGGGAGTTTCTTTGCTTATTTGGGTTATTTTTTTGTTTTACTTTAGGAGCTACCTTCTACTTTCCAGAAGTTAATAAAACAGTCAGAGTCCCTAGTATCTCCCTGCAAGTCAGTAAAACTTGACCTCCAAAGAAAGGTCTGTCATGTTTGTTTGGCAAATAATAAATTCCCTGAGAAAAATGCAATGTTACAAACCCACTTAAAATTATGTTAAATATATAGGCTTAGCCTAAACATTAATATTTTTAAACAATACGTGTATTATTCTTCTTGAAAAAGATATCTGCACTCTCTCTAAATATATATAGATATATATATATACTTCAAGAAGCCTAACTACTTTCTTCTCAATTTTTTTGATGCACCACTCTGATTTTCTTATTCCTAGGAAATTCTGAGCTGGCTTTGAGCTCTAATTTTTACATTCATTATTTTTGTCCCAGAATTGCAGGACTTTCATTTTGAGCTGGCCATGAAGAAACTGCTGTGGGTGGCTTTGGACAAAAGTTGCTCCCTGCCTAAACCAGTGCAGCCCCTCAGCTCCAGCACTCCCTGTGCTCTTGAGCAGCTCAGGTGCACAGGGATGCACAGGCTGGATCAGCAGGAAGACCAGGCATCCAAGAATATTGCACAGGGCCTTTCAAAACATGGCAGCACCTCCAGCTCCACAACTGGGGACATGTTTGTTCAGACCCCAACACCAAAGCAGTGACTGGTCTGCTTCCCCAGGGATGCACAAACATATTTTGATCCCCAAGTGAGATAAATGTTTTACCATGAGCCCCCCAAATTCTTGCACCACTATCCCTTCACTCCTTCCTCCACCCCATTGTGTCACTTGCAGAGGCACAGGAATAGGGTGTGAAAGCCAAAGGCAATAAACACCATGTAGGGGACTAAGGTGTGTGACACATGGATGGAATTACTGTATCTGAGTATGGGCTCTAAAATTTTGTTAAAGCAGTGAAAAAGAAATCATATCTGCCTTTCCCATTTCAATTTCAATGGCTTTCCACCATCAACTTCCCTCATGAAGTTATGGAGCACAGGTAAGTCACTATGATTATTTTAAACAATAGGCATTTCCAGAAAGGAGACTGCATCTGGTTAAGTGCACTGAAATTTAAAAATAGTTGTACTGATGCAATTTCTGAATGAGGATGGAGGAAACCTTGCAAATGGAAGCCCAAAATGTGTGCTATAAATCAGCCCTAAAAGTTTGTCAAACAAACATCACTGCATAGTTTGTATACTCCAAAATATACTTAAGTGACTGGTCCTTCATGATCCAACAAAGAATTTGCTAGATGTTAACCCTGTGCTTTACTGCTCTGCTGAACCCCAACCTAACAGAAGGGCAAGTGGGTACAATTTCCAGATTCCTAGTTTGTTTTACCAACAAACGTGGTCCTGTTCCCTCTTTTTCATTTTCCATCAGTACTTTAACAAAACAGTAAATCCCTCGTGGTAAATCTCCCTAGAGTCAGAACACGGGACAAGACCAAAACCTGTAAGGTGTAACAGGCTCAGCATCCACAGCACAACAGGCTTGATGCTCCAGCATCCACTGGTACATTATGGCCACACTGACAAGGTTTAATTAGTGATATACATAAACTATTCCAGATGAAACACTGAGTTCAGTCTAAATCTAAATTCTCACAGCCAAACTAATTACTAGTATCAATTACATTTTTATGACATCTTTCAATGTCACAAAGAAAAAAAAACAGAACACTACATCCCTCAAATTAACCACCACCCCCCCCCCCCCCCCGCTACATTACATAGTGTAACAATCAGAAATTCACCTGAGATGAATTCTACAGGAAACAAAGAATGTATTTTCCTGATAAAAACAAGATACAACTAATATTAATTTTTAGCTGGGGTCTCTTTTATTCAGCAGAATTGAGAAAGTCTTCCCACAACAGACAGCTCACAGTAATTGTCTTTCAGAAACAAGAACAACCCGTGCAGAAACACAAAGCAGTTCTGCCAGGGACGGGGAGTGCTTGTAATCCAGTTTCTTCAAGGGAAATTCAAGTACCCTAAGAGTTCTTATTCCTCATCTGATTTCTCTCACAAATCACAGGCTCTCTAATGCAATTTTCTGGAGTCTGAGAATCATAAAGTCAAATATGAACGAGTCTAGTGGAAAATCTGTGACGCTAATCTTGGCCTACGTTGTACTTTTAACAGGCACTGAATTTGTGCACCGGATTATCCAGATGGCCATACAGGAATCACCCTGATAGGATTAAACCTTTGTGCTGAACTCTGCTCCATCTGTTCTGGGAGGTTTGCCTCTCGCTATTGGAATACGAATGCTCAGCCTATATCCAACACCACGACTGCAAGCACCCGTTTACCACACACACACACTCGTGGACATGTGCATGCACAGCTCCCTGAGTGCTTGATTAGTAATGAGAGATGAAGTTACCCCGAAGTTTACAACTAAAGAAACATATTGGTTTTATTACTCATTTGAAGAACAAAGTGCGCTGTATCTAAATTCAAACAAAAGAGCATTTTTGTTGTTGTTCTGGGACTTGTTCTATTCATTAAACCATAATACTGCCATAAATTTATGGATGAAGGCATGACTAAACATAAAGCAGCAAAGCTCTTCATCTTTCAAATCTATTAGTGTATGAGGATGTATGACAGTAACACTTTGAAGATGTCATGGTTAAATATTTCAGATTAAAAAACAGCCAGCAACAAAACACATGTGTGCACACAACACTGGTAGCTGCTCTTTGCAGCTCGATCTAGTCACAGCCCAAGAACAAAAAAGTAATAATCAGTCCCAGTAAAAGAAAACCTTATTCCCATTAATGTTTCTTTCTGCTTTTATTATCTATTAATGACAGTCTCCTGCATTCATTGTTGCAGCCTGCCAGATGCAGCAAAGATCCATATTCATCATGTGCAGAAATTGTGCTCGGGCTGTCTGTGACAGGTTACACAGAACTGCCAACGGAGTGACCAAGGTCCGATGCATGGCCTCGGGTTTCCAGGCCCTGGGCCAAGGGAAAAGGTAGGGAATCTGGCTCTTCTGCAGGAAAAGCACCCCAGTGATCAGAGGGTTTAACTACATTTCTGTTCTGGCCAGAAATACACTGAAAACTAATGAATATCTGGGATGGAAAGGGTGGACGTGCAAATTAATTAATATTACTGTTCTGTTATTAGTAATATTATTTAATTAATAGTAATAATAATATTTTATAGTAATAATTAATATTGTTATTAGATTCAGCAATGCAATATAATCCTCAGCCCCTGTCTGTGATGGCAGTGGGACAGAGATGGAGGCAACATGACCTGCGCTGCATTTCAAGCAGCAGCCGTGGCTGAGTTGCACAGACTGAAACCCCCTTGTCTGTGCTGTGCTATGTCCCTCAGACTGCTCCTTCCTCTGTTCTTTGTGCTGCTCCAAGTGCAGGGTCAGGCACCCCCTCCCATCCATTTAGGCTTTACTTGCAAAAACATAAGCATAAAATTATATTTATAGTTCATAGTATCTATCCAGCAATGACACCACATAAAACCAGCACGCTGAAAATCTGAGTGAATACTTTGGACTGGAGCCTACAAATGCTTAGAGAAGTTGTTCTTTCAATGTCTCTGATAAAGTCATGCTAGGTTTTTATTTATTTATTTAGGGCTGCATTCAGACCACCTACCTCAGGCATCGCAGCCTGTCAAACGTCACACTCCAGCTCTGGCTGGGTGAGTCAGCCTGCCTAAACTAGGATCCTCTTTCTGCTACACAATAAGCAGAAAAGGAAAGACACTTCTGCAAGCCTGGAGACCCAGGGAGCTCTGTGCTGGCTCAGGAAAGTACCAAGGGATCTCAGCAAGACGATATCATAGGTAGGGAGCAGCCAGAAGCAACCTCATAAAAATATTTGGCAGCTGATATTGAGCAGGCACCTGACTCTGGGCTTTCCTGCAGGCACCTCTGCTCAGGCTCAGGGCTGGAGGCAGCACTCACCATCACCTTCAGGGTCGCAATCCCAGGAAAAGAGTAACTTTCCCCAGAGGGCCCCTAATCACAGTAGCTTTACCTTTCAGTGCCTCAGAGAGCCAAAGATGGTCAGAAATATTTCTTTCACCCTCTCTTCTCCTCGAAGAGCCCAGGGAGCTGAGCGATGCTCTCACCTGAACGTCCTGCAGAAAAGTGCTGTGACCTCAAAGCCCAACCCATGAACTAATGCTGCAGCTGGAAAGATGAGCAGTGCTGTGGTCAGGCAGAATTTGCTGCGAGTGCTGGCCTTCCCTCTGGGCATGGATCAGGTGACACCAAACCTATGAATTCCATATGCAAGCCCGAGTTTTCAGGGAACAGCAACACGAGCTGTCTGTTCAGCCTCCAGCAGCGGGGGAGAGATCCAGCACTCTGCTGCCTTTCACAACTCAGGAGGGACCTCTGTGGGAAAGGCGCTTTTGCTTTTTCACGGGACAGATACAGAACCTCTGAGAAAGCTACAAAACCATAATGATATGGTATTAACCAAACATAATTAATTCTGAACCTCCTTATGCTCCCAGACCTAACGGGCTCCTCAAGGGTAGTACAGCAAACAGGTTCCTGCAGCACCTGGGACCAGATTTTTGCAAGTATCCACCAATCCAGTGGTTCCAGTAAGCAACTAATGGAATTTTCAAAGTACCCCACAGACAGATAGGAATTCTATAGTCAGAGTTTTAAGAATCCCACTAAACACCTACCTGCAGCTTTAGGCAGCTTGGCGCTTTACTAGTTTGGCTTTAGGTCCAAGAATTAAAAAAAAAAAAATTCTCTGGGATACCTACACTCTTGGATGACCATTTGTCTCACAAAAAAAAAAAAAAAAAAGGATCAGAAATTCAGAAAATCCTAAACATCCACATAATGAAGGGTGGTATCTCGTTAAGTGTTTCACTGTGGCCATTGCACCTTAACTTGCACATCTGAATGCTTGAATCAATTTTGAGAAACAACCTTAAACTTCTAAATTTCAGACAAGTTTTTCATGAAACTTTATTCTTGATCTTTTTAATAAACTTCCCATGCCCATTTGCTTTGCTCAGTGAGGTAAGAAACCAGCACTGCTTATATTGCACTCACTTTCACGCTAAGGATTTGTTTTGTCACAAAGAGAACTGTAAATTCATGGAATGAAGGCGGAAAGCAGAAAGGACTAATTGTGACACACAAAGCTCTCTGGTTATGCTCAGCAAACAGTTTGGGTTAAGATTTTAAAAACTACTTTATGAAGTTGTACTATTGGCTTTAATGAAAGAACACTTTTTGCAATGCCATACACTCCCAAAAATCTTGTACTCTGGATTTGGGCCAAACACAAAGCCTTTCTTCATTCCAATATTAATTATTAGTAGTTTATTTTTATTCTTTACTACAAACATTAATAACTTTCAAATAACAAACCAGATTAGAATAACCACTCCAAACATCCTACCCTGGTGGGTTCCATTTTCTGCATCAGTATCCTGGTTTATGCTATTAAATCATTTCCTTGGATGTGGAGAAGCCTTGTCAAATACTCATTTTTCTGAGGAAAAATGAAACTTGGCAGACAGAGACTTGAATGCTCACACCAATCCTCTCTCAGTTCAGTGACAAGATGAGTTCATTATTTGTGAAGTTTTCTAAACTGAATATTCTAAAAGACATTTTTGTGGAAAATTTTCACCTTACCAAACCTTTAACCCTGAGATTGATATAATTGGGTTGATTCATAGCTTTGGACATAAGTTTCATGGGAGCAAAGATCTTTTATAACCACTGATTGCTTTGGGGTATTTAAATAGGGGGGAGCTAAACATCAAACATTCGGAAGTGTCCTGACATCTGCAAAATTGCTGTGAACATCATTCTGTGAAAATCATGACATTTTATAACATCCAGATAAATTCTCAAAAAATCACTAATTCTTGGCCTTCAACCTTCAAACCACAATTCACAAAATTATTTTCCTTCAAAATCTGCCCAAATCAGCAGGGGAACAGAGTGAAAAAAAAGTATATTTTCCCACCATAACACCAATAAAAGTATCCTATAAAGAAAAAGCAAAATTAGAGTAATTTGTTCAGAAATAATATTAATCATACTACAATAACATGATGTTTTGTCATTTCCTGGTGTGCCCATTTTGGAAGGCTGGAAGAAAAACACCTGGCAAAACTTCAGTGCCACAGTGGTGTGTCTCTCATTCATCCAATTCTAAAGTTGTTTTTCTCCTCTGTGATGCCACTGTATTTGTAACTTGGTGGCCAGCAAAGCAAATTAAAATGTAATGAATACTCATCATTTATGAATATTAATTTCCTATTTGAGTGCTTCTGAATGTTCCCCTGTTCTGGTACCTGTGAAGTTTCTGCCAAACAGGGGAGTTAAGCTTTTTCTACTTGCATGACTGGATTCCAGTTCCTTTGAGGTCTGGAGAGAAATATCAAACCTTCAGCAAATGGTTGGTCAAGCTCTCCAAATAAGAGTCAACACTTATGGTGGTTGGAGAACTTCCATCAGAACTTTCCTCCCTTACAGGTCTGCTGCAACAAAACACTTATCTGTGCAAACCTGTATCAAAATTCAATGGCAGTTTTCCCCACATTTTCTTCTTTTTTGCAATTTTGGAAGCACAGTTCTGAAAGCTCCTCAGAGAAATTCACAAAATGTTCTCTATCTTCATCCTGGTACTATTTTTCCATGAATTGATGACATCCTCAAAACAATACAGGGTAACAACATATCATAGCTTGTTATCCCTTAAATATTTATGGGGAAGGCTGTTTGGGGGCATTTTATTTATTTATTTATTTATTTGAAGAACATAAAGGGCAGCTGCTCATGGGTAGAAACTGACACGTCTTTGTAAAATCAAGGTGTTTCCCATTCCCAATTTTCCTTTCTCAATTAAGCTGACCCTAAATCCCTGATAAGTGAGTGTTAAGGGGAATTCCTTTCTCACTGTGGTAATTGGAGTATTCAAATTTGCCTTTTCAGAAGATATTTCCATAGGCATTATGCAACAGAAGTGCTTTCATTAATGACTAGAATACCTCAAATGGTACCTCCTAAGTCTCCTGCAGAGGTGTTAGCACAAGTATGTTACACAATAATGTTTAAAAACCAAAAAAACCCCACGAACTCAAACCTCCAAATTCATCTAATAGCTATTTTAATGTCAGAACTGAAATTCTGGAATCTCCTCGCCTAAACCAGCCATTAAAAGTCCAGTCTCATTGTTTAAATCTTGTTTTCATTTAGCCTCAGACTAAAAATAAATTTTGAAAGATCGGAATTGCTGCAGCCAGATATTGCAAGCTTTTGAGTACCTCTCCATAATGGATGATTTATGACCCAGGCAAACAGAAACAAAAGATTTTCTGCTTTTTGTTTGGCATGCCTGGCTGTGAGAAGGGCAGCTCCACCTATCCACCCACCCAGTTCTTTTGCAATTCTCCGTAATATCCAAGGAGGAGTAAGGGATCTGGGCCTGCAAACAGTGACTCTGCTCTGGTGAAGATTAAAAAAAAAGACATCAGCAAAATTCAGTGGGGCACAGTTTAGTTAACTCAGTTTTGATTGGCTAAATTGGAGCTGTACAAATCCATGCCATGTTCTGCTGATTAAAGGGATCCCAAGATTTCACTCCTGAAGAGACCATTCTGCTCACCCAGCCTGACATCCTGCACAGCATCCATCAGAGAACCTCATCCTCAACCATGTGAGGAACTTCTCGACCCTTAACATCTCCCTGACCTGCCATACATTTTTTGGGAAAATACCACGTCCTTACTCAACATTTGCAACATGGAACCTGCCACAGTACTAGAAGCTTACTTCACTGCCTCCCTGAGTTAAAATCTTGTTGAGATCACCATAAGCCTTTATCTATCAATTCTCTCAAGTAAAGCATCTTAACTCTCTGGCCATGTTTTATCTCTTTGGAGGGGCAGATGCTCCAACTCCACCCAAGTTCACACTCTGAACTAATCCAGCCCTGGTGCTCTCACTTGTATTAGAAGTTCCACCTGATTATTTGAAGAAAAACTTTGTTTTAAGGGTAACAGAGCACTGGGCCAGGATGCCCAGAGAGGTTGGGGAGTCTCCTTCTCTGGAGATACTCAAAACCTGACTGGATGGGATCATGTGCAAGCTGCTTTAGGCAAACCTGTTTTAGCGGGAGGGGTTGGACTGGATGATCTCTAGAAGTCCCTTCCAGCCCCAAACATTCCCTCATTTTGTGAAACAGAAGTCTACAGGGCAGCGAAAAGGTTAATATTATACACTCAGTGAGGTCAAGCTCCAAGAACACATAACAAGCCATTATGTTAAAAATTGCCTGAATTTATGAGTCACTGCATTTATGAAGGAACCCATATGAAAAAGACAACTTGGCAAAAATAAAGAAAATTATTTCCAGCTTGAAGTTTTGCAATCCTTCAGTATATCAAGGCTCACTTACTGTTATTACTATCCATGTTGTGCAATGTTCTGAAAGTCACATTTTTTTCCCCTGTGTATGCATAGAGATGTCCAACAACCCAAGGTATTCTTCCCTCATAGAAAATAAATTAGAAAGCAGACATAACTCAGAATAACGTACAAGATCCCCTCAAGTAGAGTGGTAGAATCCTAATATTTTTTTCAATATTTCCCTTCTAAATAATAAATCAAGCCCACTGCATTTCTCTATAAGGAATGATATGATGCAGAAAAAGCTTGTATGTTTATATTTTTCATATAATCACAAAAACATTCTAAAGCTCAGCACTAAATTATAACAGGTGCTTCCAACCATGGATGAAACAAGTCAAACTTTTATGGTTCTTTGTTTAAACCTGGCCAGTTTTTAAATGCAATAGTCCCTAATTTTGGTGAACAACCTGAACCTATACCAACTAAGAGTAAAATGAATCAAGTTTTGAAGATTAACCCACCTCAACTTGCTAAAATTTTTTGCTTCAGTCAGTATTCTGTCTTGGAGCAACAATTTCATCAACTAGCACAGAGATAAGCACCGCCAAGGAATTGAGGGATAAAATGGTTAAAATGGAGCTGATAGGGTCATCTTCTTCACAACTCTACACACTGCCCAAAATTTAGTGGTTAAAGTTGTGCCAGAGCCATTTAGGGCACAAGGAGAAGGTCACGAAGTCAGATTTCTGAGCACCTTTCAGGAATCACCCACCATGTGCAACTGAATTCATGGTATTCAATGTCTGTCCTCAACAATTCTGTTACAGGCAGACTAGAAATGAGACCTAAGGGCAGAACGTCTAAAAGCTTTATTTTACAGATTATCCTCTCAAAATAGTTTATAAAGTGGGGGGAAATTTTCCTTTTTTTAGTAACACAAACAGAAGATACCTAATTCACTAAGGTGCAGCCTAGCAATCATTTTTGCTTTCAAATCTGAGGACTCAGTGGAAAATCTGTGATTGCACAGTAACTGTGAGCTCTTAGATGGCCCAGGATGGGCAGCACTGGCAAGAGAAGCTCTTTAAATGCCCCATTGCTGACAAGAGGATCTACCTGTCATGTCCAGCTGAGGCACAGCCACTACTGCTTTTTATTTCTTGTAGGAGGTTTTGCACCTGCAGACAAACAGTTGGAGTCACTCTCTGCTGTCATGAGCTAAAACAAAACTGTAAAAGCTTGGCTGTCTCAGGTACCACAGCAGAGTGATCAAATAACCCAGCCATGCACTATCCTTTCCAATTTAAGGCAACCAGTAGTAATGGTTTTGCTACATAATGACTTATTTTAGATATAAACACACAGAGATTTATGTGTATTCCATATTAAAATAACAGCAGGACACTGCTTTGGAAATCATGGTTACCTCCACCTGCAAACTCTGACATCACGTCTTATAATTTGTGTCTATTTCTACCCTGCATCTTTCACCTGCTGCTGCTGTTAAGCTGACTCAGAACCAAATTGTCAGCAAACCTCACCATCACCTAATTCTTCAGTGCTCTCCCATGGAGGTGGAAGGAAAAGAAAAAAGAAATAAAACTGTCCCTTTAAAAACCCAAGCATTTAAGCTGCTTGTCAGTCATCTTCCTGACAAGGCCACTTGAATGTATTCAGGAATATTTGCATAAATGCTCACAGTGAGTTCACCGTGGCAGCTAGTGCTAATGGTACATAAAGTAATTTAGTCACTTCTCTTAGGCATCCTGTCAGGGTGATAAGCACCCCCTCTTTGCCTTGTTGCATATTAGATCATTAGATAATAAAGTGTTAGAGCATGCAAACTGACAGGGTCTCAGGGACTATCATTTTTCGAGGGCATTGCATTCTGCCAGCGAGGAAAAATAATAGAGAAACTGATGCTGCAATTGGCTTTACATTCTTGTAAAGACATTCAAAAGATTTGGGAAGAAAAAAAGCATTTTTACTTTGCAATTATATGAGAGTTTTGACTGGAAACTTTGCAGTGGATTTATTGCTGGTAAACTTGAAAAGAGTTGTTGCAAGCCCTGCCAGAACTCTCCCCTTCCATAAGTTCATCACTTAAATATCATTGGGAAGATTTTGCTTTTAAAATTGACACCCTGGGATGAACTACAAGCTGAAATATAACCTACTGGTTGGGGCCTGTTGGCTCTTGCCTATACATCTTACTGTATATATATAATTTGGAAAGATCAACCACGCCAGCTTTCTGGTTTACCATAAATATAAAACCAGTGAGGATACTACTATTTGTGAATGAAAAAGTGATAATTATTGAAAACCACAGATTACTGTGGCTTACCCTATTTATACCACACAGAGATGGATAAAATAATAATTGGCCTCTGCCAGCTATTACTTTTAAAAGATAGATATGTTTTTTGAAAGACGAGCTGCTTAACCCACTGGCTTCAAGGGGGCAGCATGTGGATACAAAACCAACATCTGGGGTCCTGGTTATATTCAGAGAAAGGAGCTACAAAAAAAGAACCTTCACTTTACTGAGTGAAAAGTCTGACAAGCAAGATATAAATAAAGATGTGTTGGATGTCCCAAAAATAATCCAGGCTACCTGCTAATGAGATGGTGAAACCCAAATGTGGAGACACCAGGCTCCTGAGTGGCTCGGGAGGTGCAGCTTTCTTTGCAGCTATTTGGCCCCCAAAGTGTCTTTGAGATGTCAAATAAACTGTAACTCCATGTTTCAGAGCAGCAAACACAAGTTTGTAAGGAAAAATAAGCTGGATATTGTCTAAGTAAACTCAACAACCAGCACACCTTGCTACAGCCTGTCTCCTCTTTCCCACCCCTCAGAGTCAGGCATTCATCTCTATTGCCATCAGACATTTGTGTTAAGAAGTTAAATGTCTGGAAAAGGCCACAGGAATACATTTGGTCAAGGGTATATTATAGTCAGATCCCAGATTTTACAAACCTGTGATGAGAAGCTGCTCAGCAGAGCAATGAACCAGAGACAAACCACGACTACGTTCACTGCCTGTGTCCCTGCTTACAGATCAGCTCAGGTCACTCTGTCCTTCCCCTGAGGGAGGCAGAAAAGCTGGGAAGAGGAGAGGCAGAAAAACTGCCTCTGGTATTATCCAAAATAAAAATTCCAAAAACTGAACAAAAATAATACGTTTTGTGATGCGAACTGAAAGCACAAATTAATTTCAGTGGGGGAAACTTTCATCTGTTCCAATGGGTCTTGTCCAAAATTCAGTAGCATTAAGCCTTTTCCTTCCTTTTTATTTATTTAGTTAAGCGTTTCAGATACCGAATAACATCATCGTAACAGTTACTGGATTTTTTTTTTTTTCCTGTTTCTTGGACTCACGTGTTCAGAGAATTCCTGGAGAGCTGGACTGAAGGACTTAGGTTAAAAAGAAAGGCTTCACCAAGCCTTTGGGAAGGGAGCAGTTTTGTAGTGTGAAGGTTGCTATTCAAAAGTAAGAATTTACTAGCAGTTGCTTTATGAGGTTGTTTGAAAGGTGCCTGAGAAAGCAGATTAGAAAAAACACCTTTCCCCCAAAATGTACACATGGAGATATTTTGCAGATGTTGACTTTTAATATCAGCACAGTAACTCAGGTGTGTGCAGCTACGTAAGCAGAGAATTATATTTTTTGTTGTTGCTTTTTGCCAACAGAATCCCTCAGATTGTAGGAATGGGAATGACAGCTGTGGTAAAATGAGACACCACTGTGCATGAGAATAATGGCATTTATGTAAGAGAAATTAAGTACTGCCTCGACCAAAAGCATGCACTGCAAAGTCTGCAATGGGGATAAAAGAAAAAAAAAATATGGCAACTACTTTAGTAGGAATATAAGAAAAAAAATAGGACTGTTTTTTTAAGAGCAGAATTAGTGGAAAGACTACAAAGTTCAACAGAAAGAAGTTTCCCTTTGTAATGCCTTCTGCTAATTAATAAAGACAGAGTTCATACATTCCTTATAAATTTCAGTAAAAATTATGACAGTGGTTTGTTTATTAAATTAGGTTGTTGGCAGGATGAAAAAAAAATTCTATAACATGAATTATGGCTGAAAATGGCTCGTAGCCTACATAAAAAGTTAGAGCTAAATAAATACAGATGTAAGTTATGTTTATATAATGAGAAACGCTGCTGAGTTAAGAATTTTAGGTTAGTAAGTGTGAACTACAGACCGATTCTGCAAACACTTATCAATACCCTCAGCTTCTCTGACACAAGAAGCCTCATTGATCCCAACAGGACCATATGCGAGCATAATTTTAAATATATGCATAAGTGCTTGCAGGACTGATGCCTGAAAGCATAAACAGAATAGAAAAGTATTTCCACAGCAATCCACTAAGCAGTAGAAACCCACACATTTTCCCATTTCTCAGCATTAAGAATTTCTTTTAACATATCTAGTTAACATTTTTCTGAGTGGCATTTGCTTTCCCAGAGAAAATTTTATCTGGTTTCTTCAAACTCTTTGGAAAAATCTATTCAATTATTCATCAGATCCTTGGCAAATATTTGTGAAACAAACCAGCATAAAGGACTGGTGCCTTCTACACTCAGCTACTTCAATAGGAGCTGAGGGTACACATCTCCTAGAGGGAGCAAGCACCTATTGAATTTAGGATTACAAACAGCTTTGAAGACAAAGAGCTATTCTACCAAGCTGGAACAGGGAGAGGGGAGTGAAATGCCCTCTGTTTTTGTTTTGTTTTTCAGCACTACTCATCAACTTTGAGGACAAAGAGCAAAACAAAACATTAATCAAATCCAGATTTTTCAAAGTACATTTGCACTCAACAACTCCCATTTTAAGCACCTAGAGTCACCAACAGATGTTCCTTTCCAGGACCAGCTGACCTTACAGAAGAGATTACTGTCCCCAGGCTGCTTCCAGCCACGTGCCCCCATTCCACTCTTGCCGGAGTTTACTGTGCTTTCAGAAAAGCCAAATTGCAAAATTGCCCTGCACCATTTCTCCTTCAATCATTTCAGCAACAAGCCAGATTGGCAAAGAGTGATTATTTAAATGGTTTAATTTAAATGAACTTCATTGGCCTGGAGGAGACCAGGGAGCAAACACACAACCATCCTAGCTGGCACGTCCATGGTGAAGAATTGCCTGGAGCAGGGAGGGGAGACAAACAGCTGTGGGAAAAGCAACGTCCTCAGCTGGCACAGCTGGAGCCAGAAAAGAACATTCATCCATGGCTTAAGTAAGCAGATGGATTTCCAATAGGGCTCTGCTTTCATTTATGGCAATTCAAAGGAACAGATGAATCTCCTAGACAGCTCAGCACCCTATAGATAGAAGAAATGCAATCCAAAATTTGGGTGCTGAGCACTTCTGAAAATATGAAGCATCCTTTAGATGCACAGTCAAAAATCAGGGCAGTCTGGAAAAAAAATCAGATTCTAATTTTGGGTGCTGAATAAAAGCAACCAACATTAAAAAAAAAAATCACCCCACTTCACTGACACACATGACAACCTCTGCACCCATGTTTGCTTACTTTTCGGTCATTTCACTACATTTAGAGCTGACCTACTTGAAAAATTGCCCCTTTGGTCTGAAGGCCCGTCCCTTTCAAATGCCTGGCCCCAGAGATAATAAACGCTTACAAGACAATTTTGAAACCAACAGGCAGGGACACAAACCAAATAAATCCACATTTAAAGTAGCAATGCCAACCAATGAAAATGATTTGCCTACCATGTTCCAGATAAGAAGGCGTACCTTCCGAGGGATCGAGTCTTCGAGCTCTCCGCCCGTGCTTGGAATTGTTGTGCACAAACATATTGTCTGACACTGCCAACACATGGCCATCTACATTGACTGTTGTAGACACCACGACCTGCAAGCACAAGAGAGAGATGGAGGAAAATTTGGATAAATCCGTGTGTTTTTTAAAAAGCGTGGAGTGTAATAAACTCAGTTAAATAAATAACAGCTGGGAGCTGTAGAAAATTGCAAAGCTATTTCACATAATAACTGGTGCTTATGCTGTACAAATCTAACAAGAGACGCTATTGATGAGTGGGTCTTTGGCATCGAAAGCTTTTGATGCAGTTTTAAGTCAAATTGCAGAGTTTGTAGCTGTGTGGCAGACAGCACACTGTTAACCATCATTTTAACAAGAGGATCTTTATTAAGTATTTTTTCCCCTATATACAAGGGCAGCTGTGTTTCACCCTAAATTATCCTTCAGTTTCCAGGCTGAAGTAGAGGGAGATGTTGACATTGCAAATGAGAATCGATTCAGAATAAAAGAAAAAAAAAGTGTATTTTGTGAAGTTGTAACAAGAGTTGTGGCCTGCCTCACCCCCACCCTTCTCTGCTGCTCTCCCCTCAGCACAGTCACTGCAGGTTGTTGGACTTTCCCAAATTTCTCCCGAGCTCTATCTTAAGGAGTACATATAGGCATGTTTGTATATACACACACGCACGCTTGACAGTGGGGTCTTGATCTGGAGAACACAACCCTATTCATCCAGTGTTAGAATTATTTGTATTTCTCAACTTATCTCAATGTCAACACCTGGGATTTGATTTGAGGGGAGGTGAGGGAGACACAGCAGGACTGCACTGCAGGAAGGATCAGCCATTTCTGCTCCCCAGAGCTGTCCAGGGCAAAGAGGAGCCAACCCAGAAGGGGCAAGCAGGTAAATGATGGCTCCAGAGTAGAAGACCCAGCTGCTCCAAGGTGTCCAGGGGGACTCCTCAACTCTGAGGCTCCAAAAGGAAATCCCCGTCCAGGCAGAGGGCACATGAGCCATGAAATATCCTGCAGAAACAAGTCCCTTGCAGAGCTGTCAACTCATCACATCACATCTGCTCCTACCCCATTTGGACCAAGAAGGCTCTCAGCCTCCCCGGCTTTCATTCAGCCACCCCTCCCACAGCCCTTTCCCAGGAAAAGTATGGCAATCCCAGGGTTTTACCCTAGCCAAAGATTTGGCCTTCAGCTGGCTGCTGGCTTGCCAGGAGCACGCGTCGCCTTTGAGAACTTTGTCTAAAACAATAAGAAGAAATGACCTACACTTCTCCTTACATTAAACAGGGAAAGGGATTAAAGACTGAAACCCACAGAGATATGTTTATTCATGCGACCTCTTACAACCAAATATAATAATTGTCTGTTAATTGCAGTTTCAGCTCCCACCTCATGCTTCGACATGTGAAACAGCAATCAGCAGCTCCTGTTTAATCCACCTATTATGTTGACTAATTAACTTTGCTCGACAGTTTATTTCTTCCTCCATTATCAGCCCCTGTCAGCCGCAAGCACAGTGCCGCAAAGGGGGACCTCAGCCCTTTTGATTGATCACCGATAGATTGACATGCAGATTAATTTAATTAGAATCACCTCACTTGAGAAATGAAAGACAATGGCAAGGGGGCTAATAGATCTGCTCTTATAATGAGGCAAGCCTCCAGAGCCACGGCAGAGGATTTCTGATTTATTTTGCTGAATTCCCCAGCCGCCCTGAAAGGCTGTCGCTTTAATTGTTCTTGGTTTTGAGAGGCTTTAGCCTCTGAAGAGGTGAAATGCTTTACAAGGATTGGCAAACATTTCTTCAACTCTCTCAGGAAGCTGCAGCCTCTCAAAGTTGGTCAAATGGGGACACTTAAAGGATTGCTTACAACTATTCAATTTCATCACTTGAATTGGAGCTGAAAAAAAAAAAAGAAAAAAAAAAAGAGTGAAAGGAAAAATTTTCTACCTCTTTCTGGCCCCCAATTAAAATACTCAAAAAGTAAGCAAAGCCACTAAACTGCCCAGAGCCGATCCTGAAGTTTTTCTCTTGGAAAAGAGGAATACAAAAGAGAATATTTTACATCTAAAAGATCCTAACCCCATCTCTCAGAATGGCATTCCAAGCAATAGATTTTTGTGCATGTTTTAAGTGAAAGATATTAAAACACAGAATAAATTATTCAAGAGCTCCTACAGATGGAAATTTGGGAAAAAGAAAGCACCAAATACTACAGATAAGTTTTTCAGAAATCAAACTAAGGAGAAAAAAACCCAAGCCCTATATATAAAATTCCAAAATGGATTTCAGAAGTAATTTATCCATTGAATTCCTGAGGGGTAGAATAAAGTTTATGATATTTTCAATAAAATATGATCTTATAGTAAGTGGCTCGGGGTTTGCAATCTTATTTGTGCACTTGCAACAATTGTAAATTCTTTGCAAGTGGGATTTTGAGCCAAATCCTTGGCATTGCCTGTCACAGCTTCATGATTTATGCCAGCTCCTTATCTTCTTCTATGGGTCTGATTACGTGTATATGAAAATGAACAAAATTACAATTAATAACAATGGCTGCACAATAAAATATTTTCCCCAATTCCAAAACCCTGTAGATACACACAGACTTCCCACTGAAGCTGATCAATCCTAGGCTGAAACCAAAACTTTCAACATTTTTAGAAATGGGATTCCAGAAAAATAATGAGTCAAGAGTAGTAACACACTAAGGTAATTCTCAAACCCGTGAAAATCCTGTATCTAAGCAGCTGTTGCTATACATGCAAGTTTCTAGGTAAGAGCTTGAGGAAACAATCCTGTTGAGGTTTTATGTGACTAAAGCTACATTTAATTTCCCCCTCCTCAGGTTCTCAAAACTGTTGATGCAACATATTTTGAATTACTTAGCAATGTCTTCCTACCTCCCTCCTGAACAGTTTGATTTACTATGAAGAGACCACATTGGTGTGGTTCTTTGGTGTCGTTAGCAGCAGAAACTATAAATGGAATCCCCTAGAGAAACTGTTTCCAGTCTCAGGAAATGCAGAAAAAAAAAACCTCTTATGTGTCTGTTTGAAAAAAAAAATGATTATTCATAGCACACCTGTAAGAAGCAACACGCTCTTGCTGCTCAATTCTTTAAATGAAAATTCCCATTTATAGAGGAACACTGAATGCATACTGTGCTAAGGAAATATTAATGCCTCTAATTATTAAGAGTGAAAAAATGCACCTTGAATATTGTGTGCCACAGTTACCTACTTGGATTGCTACAGAGCACTTACATACTTACAAGCTCTACTCATATTTTTTAATCTAAAAAAATACTACACTCTCCTCATTTTGATTTTGAAACGACTGGGATATGTTCAAGTTAAAGCACATGCTAAAACTAATTTGTGGAGAAATCATAAAATTAGGGGGAGGGGACAGCCAGAGTATATGTGAAATGGGCACCAAGGCATCCTAAAACACAGACTGTAGCAAGAGGGAAAGGCACACTACAGTTTAATAAATGATTAATGAGGTGCTGACACATTAATGTAAGCACAGGGACAACCAGGTCTGCCAAATCTCAAACCTTTCCAAATTTTGTCAACAAAACACAGTTTTAATTTGAGACAGGCAAACACGGAAAATGATTTTGAGCTTTAGCTTTAGCCCTTCATAGATTTTGAATTTAAATCCTGTATCAACACCAGGGGAGACAGAGGTATGAAAGAAACACATGGGTTTAGAACTTTCTTCAATGGAGTTGGCACTATTGAATGCAGTAACGTATCCCAGCTCTGTGGATTATTCTGCCTGCTATTAAATAGTTCAGTTTGTGAATACTTTGGAGCTTGGATTTTTTTTTTTCTTTTAAATATTCAGAGGCCAGGAGCCTGGAGATCAAGCTATTTATCCACGTTTAGCACTTGGCCTGTTTATTTGGTATAGTACCTCACCTAATATATCAAAATTAAGCATTGCAAAACTCCTGATTTTTAACCACAGTCCATTAAGCTTTGCTCACTGATTAAGACATAGCATTTTCCTTGTGCTTTCAATTTTCTCCAGTGTATGGTGAGGGATCTGATGTTTTTGCAATGTCCCATTACCCAGTGGCAAAAGCAGAGAAAATCTGGCTAGGATAACTTCCAGGTTTGAAGTGTGTCCTAAGCATTAAATATGGAACTCCAGTGCTTGCCACTCTTCTGAAAGCTATAAATGGCTTGAGCACATCTTTATTTTCATCACCGTTTGGTGACCTCTTCCTACAATGTGTTGACTTCTTTATTCTAATAACAAAAAATCACTCTCCATTTAACAAGACACTTCAAAAGGTGCCTAACTAGGAGCACATAAGTACAATACATTCAGTAATTTTGCTCACGTGCTCAAGGACAGGCTGGGCACTTAATTACCTTGTTGAATTGGGCCACAGCTCTCACTGCTATTTTTCAGTATCTTTTTCTTTTTCTTTTTTTTTTTTTTTTTTTTTTGCCTTTCCCTTCTCTGGGGATGGAGCCTTGCATGTCCAAATTCCATTATCTGGGATTCATGAAGCATCATCTCTGTCTCTTATGCAAATTTGCAATAAGACACAAGTGGCTTCAATTCAAACATGAGTGGCAGCATCCCATGGAGGCAAACGAGCAGCCTCTGCTGCAGGAGAGGCTGCGGTAACAGAATCAAACAGCATGGCAATCTCTAAGTGACTTTCAAGGTTTTCATAATAAGTGAATGTTTGGGGTTTTATTCAGTGACACAGCCTGAAAAGTTTCCTCTAAATTAAATCTTGACCTGTGTCAGTTTACAAGCAGTTTTGTTAAAACAAGAACAACAAGACAGCTAGGGCACCTGGGTTTCATTAATTACAATAACATACAAAACTGTTTAGGTTGTATGAATGAGTTTTAGTTCTGAAAAATCAAATCTGGGCACAGTTCACTCATTACACCATCTACTTAGTAGTAGTATTATTATTACCACTAACTAGGGCACTACAGCCCATCCCAAGAATGATGACTTAATTGTGATGAAGAATTCACAACCAGACAGAGCATCTGCTCCTAAGGGTTTCTGGAATAAAAAGGCAAGGTTGGGTAAAGGTGATAATACACAACAGCAGCAAATGTTTTGTGCAATTGGGCTGATGAAACATGGAGATTAAATGATTGTCTCAAGGACAAGCAGGGGGTGTGAAGCACAGCTGAAGTACTGTGCAGTACTTGACTTCTCCTCCCTGACTGTCTCCTTGTGCTAATAGAGACACAACCAGCACAGCCAGGGCCAGCACTGCTCCAGCACACACACACTGCTGGCACTCCACACTGCTCCACTTGTCACACGCCTGGACACCTCAGACATGCAGAGAAATATATTTCTTTCCAGCCCACAACAGCTTTTATGTTAGATTTATCACACTCCTACATTTGCAAGCGAAGTTCAGGATAATACCTCCTAATCCATTTCTGATTGTGAGCCTGAATGAAGTGTCACACACAGGTGCCTGAATCAACACACACTCTACCTCCTCCCTGTACTTTCTTAAGATGTCTCGTATCAGATGATAATCAGACAATTCCTTGCTGCAGGGAAAAATATAAAACAAACCAAACCAACTCTAAGATCTACTAAGAAAAGAAATTTTCCACAGGACTGGTCCTTAGATGGTGCAAGACTCACATCCTTAACCCTTCACTGATTCTCCCATCAAAACCATAATCTGTGCTCTAAGAACTTCCAGCAATTTTTGGGGAACTGATGAATGACACACCAAAAGTTGGACATATCTCCTGGCAGCTGCAAAGTCCAGCACAAGTAGGCAAATGAAGGAAGGGAATGTCTCCATTTTTGTGCATAAAATGAGTATGGTACCATTTAAAAGTATTCTTATCCACATGATTTTTAATCAGAACTTTGACATCACCATTGGAGACCTTGTAAGTCACTGGCAACGATTCAAAGGCAGCTGATAGCAAACACAGGAGCACAGATTTCACTTGGCTCCTACACAACTCTGCCTCAAATAGCCAGGAGCACCACAGCATTGAGATACTACATGTACCTCGGTCTCTTTCACCCTAAGAAATGATAAATGAAGCTCGGGCTCTGTAGAGCCCAGCTGTTTTATTTTAAGAAGTCTATTGCTAAAAGACCAACAAGTTCAGATTTTTTTAAAAAATAGAAAAGGGAAGAAACAAAAGCAGCTATTGTAAAACAATAAGCCTGGGCACTGAAGAGAATGCTGCTTCAATGCCACCCTGTATGAGAGTAGGAGTGGTTCACCCGGCTGAAAGTGATTAATTTCTTGAAAATGCTGAGGTCACGCTAATTGACATGACCTGTGTAATTAAGCAGTCTCTGTTTACACACAGAAAGCTCAACTGCTGTGAAGCTGGGTTTGTATGACAGAATGTCTTTACAAGTCAAGAGATCAACAACCTTTCCTATGTCCTACCTCCCCACCGACACAGCTCCTGCTTGCTGTTCTGAGGGAACACTCACAGGCATTTCCATATGAAAATCAGCCTGGAGCCTGGGCGAGCACAGCCCCAGCAGAGTGTACATGTTGTGAAGCAAGCTCTGACAGGCCCCGGGGGTGACTGCTTGGACTAAATCCCCGTGCTGGTGAGAGTCCTTTTCCCACATTCTCTTTCCGTGAAAATACCCTCTGGAATCACAGCAGAAACGTGGCAGAGGGAGGAGTGTGGGGTGAGAAGCTGAGGGCTCTGCCATGCTAATGCTGGCTTTTACAATGATCAATTTAATCCCTGTGGCCACATCTCCTCACTTCTGCACTTTCCTGCTCAGAGGCAAATAGCACCCTTCTGCCTTCCAGCATTGCTGCAATTAAGCAGTTCAACAAAAGACATTCTACATATAAATAATATTGTCACTTACATAACATTCAACACTTGTATTGAAGTGCAACAATGCTGGAAATGAAGCAAACAAGGTCCTGAGTAACTACAGAAAGCAGATATATTTTGGAGTTGTGTTTCCCCAGAGACCCACGTGCTCTACGGGACAAATCTCGTTTCTTCCTCAGAACCCTGAGGCAAAGTCCCACAGACAGATTCTACCATGTTTTCTCTGTGGGTTATAGTCACTCCTCCCACCAAAAGAGAAGGTCCTTTGATTCTCTATCCCATATTTTTATTCAGCACATACCCAGGCAAAGCATTATTGCCACAATCAAAGACCATGTCTTCAATAAAAGGGTTGGAGCAATTATTTCTCAGTGTTGCTGTTCCATTCTGCTGCCAGCACTGGGGAAGGGCATGTTCAGACCCCCTTCCCAAGGGACAGTGATGTTCTTCATCTCAAAATGAGTTGTGACATAGGTGGAGCATAAAAAGATATCCTTGGCCATCTGAACTCTGTTGATATTTCAGCTCCCAAGCCTCCATGCCACAAGATGTAACAGTGGGGAAATACCAGCCCGTGGTAGCTTTTACCAAGTTCTCACTACAGGGATGAACTTCACTCCATTAATGCACATGTATGAGTCTTTACCACTGCTCAGGGGTAACAACTGTAGCCACAAGCCCGATTTTATTAATTTCTCTTACACCTTCTCTGCCCCAGCCAATAAACAAGGCACTCACTCAGTTCTGCATGAAAACAAATAGTTCCCCATGGAGAGAGGAATATCTCAGAGCAGGGGAGCCCCGTGGCTGAAAAAAACACAGAGGTCATTTTGATTTTTCCTTTTCATGCTTTCCCTTCCGGTGGAAATGACATTATCTTCAAGAGTGCTCTCTTCCAGAACAAGAAAACCCAACTACTTCCTGCCAATTCTGCTATGACAAGAAGTCCTCAGGCATTATTTTGTGACCTTATGTTTTGAGCATCTTCCAGTGAATTACTAGGTTAGTTTGGGTCAAAGTATTTCTGTCCCTAACAGCTGCTGATTTTTAAAGGAGGAAGCATGTCTGACTGACCTGGAATCGACGCATGTCTCGAGGGTTTCCTGCATTTTTTAGGCAATTTTGGTTACATTTGAGGAAAAATTTCAAGAAGAATCTGTGGAAAAAGAGAAACGGACATTAATATCTTATAAATACGGTGTAGCATGTATCAATGTAACAGTAATACAATTATGACATCTGCACATTTGGTACAACAATCAGCATTCCCAACTCAAACAACCCATCCAAAGAGGGAGTGGAGGCCGCATAGGCCCCAATCCAGCAAAACATGCATGCACATCCTGAAAATTTAAACACTAATTTCATAGCTCTGTTGTGTCAGAGCCATTAGAGTTTGACAGTCAGTCCCTCTGTCATGCCAGGCTCATTGTGCCATCCAGACCAGAGAGGAACAGACACATTTTTCAGCACAGCAGAAGAGAGACAGAAAAATGCTAGACATGAAAATTCCCTTGGGTACAAATGGGGTTTTATTTTACAAGTTTGGTGTCACCCCCAAGTTTTGATTTAATACGAAAGTACTGAAAATGTTCCATAAAGTTGAAATCTCCCTCCCAGGATTAAACTGAATTTGTGCATAAAATTAATGCTCAAATAGTGGTTAGTGAAGCCCAAATCCCTGAGAGGGGAAGGGGAAAGTCTTGGTCAAAAGAATGACTTCATGGAAAAATGAAATATTTTTGATGCAGTCTATTTCCTGACCATACACAGTTCACTGAAGTAGCTATATGACCCTGACATATATGTCTAAGAAAAGACATTGCCTTTTCCAAAGCCAAAGAAAAAAGCAAACATTTCTCTGAAAATATTTCCTTCAGTGTTATGCATCAGTGGACTGTAAACTCATAAAGACAAGTCAATGAATAATAGTGGGTCTCAGATTCCAGGCTTCCTCCCTGAAAGCCAAAGTTTATCAGCCTTTTGTCCAAAATAAACTACAGACTAAGGTCTACTAAAGCTCAACTGAGCAAAGTTTAATCCTCCAGCAAGTTTAAAGCCCAGTGTAACCAGACAGGGGAGCACTACAAGTGCAATAGCCATCACTGACTAAGCAGAAGTTCCTCTGCCCTGTTCCCACACACAGGAGTGGGGTAGGGAACAGTTTGATCCTGTATTACTTTAAATCTGAATGTTAACTTTTGCAAGCAGCCCTCTTTTAGCACCCAAACTGAATTTGCACAGACTGTCACCAAGAATGGCAACACTGCAGGGTAAACAGCTTCAGAAAATCCCTTTTTGATGAACAGCATTCTTTGCCCTGCTCTAGTTGTGATGCTGCCCCTCAAGAAGGCAAGTTTTGCAGCTTGTTCCTCCACATCAAGAAAATTATACAAGGCAAATGGCTGCAATGATAAATCGAAACTACGAGGGACTGTTTTCATTAACGAAATGCAATGTAATGAGGAGGATTATCAAACGTGGTACTTGGGATTATCAAGAACTAGATCTCCTGGCCCAGGAAGTCTCTTCTAGACCTGAGCTTCTAAATATGAGCAAGCAATCAGCATAAAATAAATATCCACCACACTAGAACAGGGGTCCGGAGACAGTGTTTGTTTAAAGGAAAGAGCAGTGCAAGTCATTGTATTTCTCAATCAAGCAGGTTCTGATACTCAATAACGGAAAGGTGGTGCTATTTGCTGTACATGTGTGTCTTTTTAAGCTGCTAATGGCCAGCTGTGACAGCCTGATTCAGATTGTGTAGAAGGAGCTGTCAGCACAAATCTTGGCATCTCGGATCCAGACAACTGCTTGCTACCAGGCGAGGGTTTGTACTTGTGCCAGAATGGATTTTGAGAGACAAGAAAATAGGGCATTAATTCTGCCAAAGAAGAACGAAAAGTGGGGAGAGTTCGGGATCTTCCACTTCAGATGATAGCTGTCCTGTCAACAGCTCGTCATTTAGCTCACGAGCTATGAAGGGCACAGACATCAGATCCCTCCTGCCCTAAGCTGGCCCTGTCTCGCAAAACGCTGGCAGGATTCGAGACCACCTCTCCACAGGAGATTGCTCGCTGAAATAAAAAGCCTGGCCATCTGTTTGGAAGCAAAGACATCCCTGTCAGCTGGTACCTACAGCCTCAAACAGGCCCTTCTGTGGCAAAACCTCTCAGAGCCACTCACTCTTTGGGGAGAAGCTGGCGCTGCCCTGGGCTTACCACGAGATTTTGGTGGATTCACCGAGGGCTGAGTCCAGCAGCTGCCCACCCAGTCTGCCACAGCCACAGAGCAAGACCCCAGCCCTGAGGGGAGCTGGAGCATGGAAAAGTGAAAATCACAGAAAAATTCCTGGTTTGTATTCGCATAGCACACAAATAATGGACAACGAGGGTTGGCGGATTGACTTAAAGGCTCACCAAAAAAGATGGAAAACCCTTTGTGAAACTCTCTGGAGAAACACAGGGCCTTCCTTCCCCTTACAAACTCTGAATTCTTGTCAGCTCAAAGGCTTGGAAAATCACTCTCAAATACAGGAGTTTGCTTTTGGGATCTGTAAAACTCTAACCCAAAGTTCCACAGTCTAACTCCATTTGCACTATGCTATAACCCCCCAAAGGCTACAGAAGTTTCACCAAAATAAACTGCAGAAGAAATGAAGCTCATCTGTTTAAACCTACCAAAAAACCCCAGGCAAGCAAGCAAACAAACAAAACTTCCTTTGACTTAAACCAACTCCAGAAAAAAATTAACTTGCAAAAATAACAGCATTTTCAGAGGAACGCAAAGTTTACACAGCCAAGTTCACTCACTGCACGTTAAGCAAATGAAAAGTCACCAGTTTACAGAACACATTCTGCCAAGCACTGCATTTTAATTCCACTGAAAGACAAAACAAACTATGGAGCTGCACTTTGTTTAGGAACACACCAGGGCTGGAGACCCCCCCAGCCACACAAAGCACCCCACACTCATCCAGGCAAGAGCTGAGCAGCTCCTGGGCTGTCACCACACACCCTGGCTGATGGAACCCCCCACCTTGGCAGGAAGGAGGGTGAGAACAGATTAAGACAAGAGTAGAGCAGAGCAGTTTGATTCATGGGGCTCAGCCCAGGCTCTTGGTTCCTGCTTTAAACCACTTGTTCAGGTGCCTTCACCACCTCAAGCCTGGTCCTGCCAGCACTGCTCATTAGCAACACTTTACTCTGCAAATATTTCAGATTTGGATTGACAGCACTGGTCCAGGAGAAGTGCCAACAGAGCTGAGCTCTTTGTAAGTATAAACCTCCATCCCCATTTGTCTGCATTGAGCTTCTTCACAGTGGGTTATTTTTTGTTTTCAATTGAACTTTTGGCAGGACTGTATACCATTAATGCTAACCACAGAGGATATATAACATTAATGCACACTACTGGGGTGTGAAATTAATTTCTAAGACAAAAACAATTGTGCAAAACACAGGAGTGTCAATAAAATCTTCAACTCTCTCTCCAAACTTATGTGACTGCTGAACACCCACTCTTCTGCCACACAGGAGTCAGTTATCAATTATTATTATTGCTACCATAGAAGGTTTGGGGTTTTTTGCATGAATCAACCAAAACATATTTTCTGACCTCTTTCCTGACTACTACCATCCTTGGTGTGAAGAGCATTTGAGCATGTGGAGCAAAGAAACACAATCCAGCTCCATGTGAGTCAGCTCAGGTCCAGGAACAAAAGCGTTTTACAGAGCACTTAGATTTACTGACTTGCGTTGGTATTGAATCAGAGAATTCCATGCATCACCTTTATCCCACAGAGACATGGCAGGAGTGTAAGGAAGGGAAGTTTGAGGGAAAACCAGTTAATTTTAAATTATATGTAGGTGTTCTACGATGCTGCTCAGGGCAGGCTGCAAAAACTGCTGTGGGAGTGAAGTTGCTGAGCAGTTAATCCATGCCATGCATGTACTACAAATCCCTAAGTAACTGCAAGGTCCAGTGTAGAAATACACCCTCTGGTTAAATGCAAACCCCTGGGCTGAATCAGGACCCAAAGTAACGTGAACTTCTGTCTGCCAGGCAAAAGCCCTAAAAATGTGCTATTGGCTGTTCTGGGAATGTTCTCTCCTTTTCTTACAGTTCAATAGAAAATCTTTTTTTGGAGATGAAATTGTGGGGTTTTTTTCTAACAAAACTTCTGTTTCCAAAGAAATGTTGGTGCCAGTAGAACTGTGCTCTCACCCTCTGCTAGGGAGGAACTCTACCCCAGGCCTGGTTCCTACTGTTACTTCCAGCTCCTGAAACCAGCTCAGTCCTCACTCCTGCCCCATCCATCCTCTGATTGCCCTTGTTCCACTGATGGATCTGGTGAGAACAAGACCAGCTGCAGGTCACTCCACTTGTTTAAAATGCTCCCTGTCATTCCCTGCTGCCATATTGTCCATCACACTCCAAACCCTTTGAGTTTGTGCATCACCCTCCCCAGCAGCATCCTGCTCTTTGCCACCACCATGGGGATTTAAATTAAACACATGTCAGAAATGGAAATGCAAGTAATAAAGGTGTAAGAGGATTTTGTCTCCCTGCTTTTCTTACCACTACAAATTCATACTCGTGTTTATTAAAAATAACTGAAGAGTTAAATTAAAGAAAGACAGCTCTGACATGATCTAGGTTGGCTCTTCTGTCACTCCGCTGAAGGAAATTTAAAGGAACTCAAACACGAAGGCTTAGCAGTAGGATTTTCTTGCCATTGCCACAATAAATATGTCTGTGGAAGGAGAAAAAATAGTTGGAAAGAAGACCTGCTGCATTCCTGATGCTGAAGAAAAGCTTGTTTGTTCCCGATACATTGGAGAAATTGTTCAAGAACAGTTCCTCCATGTGAAAATATGACAGCTGTCATGGTGCCAAGGTCAGCCAGACCAGTGGCTATCCAGAGTGAGTGCTGGTTATACAGCTCAGACCTGGCTAGGGCAAACAAAAGTGACAAAATGCACCTTTTCTGTGGTGTAAACACTTTTGATAGAAAAAGGGCAACTTCAGACTCCTGGATGAAACACAGCAGCAAGTATATCTGGGTTTGTAAAATCAGTAAAACTGAAATACATGGGCCAGGGCGATAATTAGCAACTTTCCATCAGATAAAAGGATTGCATGCCCATTCTGTATGGCACACTAATTCAGCAGAGTACTAAATATGTGCATAAATTTAAATACACAAGCAGTACTGATGGAGACAAAGGTACTACTCACATACTTGAACATGTCCAGGCCCAGCTCTGCTGTCAGCCTGGTAAAGCTACAAAAACAGTTGTCTCAAACAACCCCTGATGGGTATTTTAGCTCTGGCGAGAACTTGGCATATCAAGAGGTACCAAAGCCAGTACAGGGGTGAGCCCAGATGTCACCAAGGCTGACTCAGTGCCACTGCTCTGTTTGCTTCCGCAGGGTTTTCTCTGCACTTCTCACACACTCTCTTTGTCAGTCTATAACTTCTCCTGCAACTCCTGGAAACTTGATCTACTCAGTAATTTGTCACTAAAAAAATAATGTAGAGAAAACACCATTTTATTTGGAAAAGTAAATAATAAAAAAATAGAGATAGTAGGTTTGGATTACATATTAGCAAAAACTTCTTCCCTGTGAGGGTGGTGAGACACTGGCACAGGTTGCCCAGAGAAGCTGTGGCTGCCCCATCCCTGGAGATGTCCAAGGCCAGGTTGGACAGGGCTTGGAGCAGCCTGGGATAGTGGAAGGTGTCCCTGCCCATGGCGAGGGTTTGGAACGATATTGTCTTTAAGGTTCCTTTCAACCCAAACCACTCTATGATTCTGTGATTCCATGCTCTATAAAATGTTCCTTAAGAAACTTCAGAAGGACAAAGTTTATTATTTTTCAAGTTGAGTCTTCCTATCAAAACTCCCATTTTAAATTGGCAAAATTCCAAATGTTGAAAAGCTTACGCTAAAATAAAGCTCTTTTTTATTCTTGAACAACAATTTATTTTTCAACTTTTTAAAACTTTACTAGAAGATTTTTTGTTTGTTTGTTTTTTGTTGTTGTTTTCTCTTCTCTGTAGGCCTTTTCACATACAGCTCTGTGATCATGTCAGGTACCTTATTCACAAAAGAATAATTAAGACTTACACTGATATTTACCAACATAAGGCTGAGCATGGAAATCAAATATAGGCATAGAGAAAACCTCCTATTACCCACATGTTCACAGCTGGATTTTACTTGGTCTTTAGTCAATAAACAGCAGTAGCTACCTTTTGTGGCATTTTTACAACAGGAAATTCATTCTGCAGAAAAGAAATTAAACAGCATATACAGCCATCTAACTATCTTCTAAACATAACCTCTTGAGTGATCAAACATCCTAATTAAGAAAAAAAAAATCCCAAATCTGTTCTCTCTGGAATCAATGTTCTTGCTGATTTAAAATGGAAGCTAAACCAGATATGCATTTTGCAATTATGGGATGCTAAGCAATTCACTTGTTTACAAAATAAACAAACACCAAAACTAAAAGCATGAAAAATTATTTACTTTACTAGAAAATATATATCTTCCTCCTGAACTGCAGAAAAGGTCCAAGAAAAGCAATGTGATACAGAGAATAAACTTCAAGCAGTCAGAGCCTGTCTACTGAAATTCTTCGGGCAGTGCCATAATAACAGAAACATAATAATAATAATAATAATAATAATAATAATAATAGTAATAATAATGTTATTTTTGTGAACTTGCTGTGGCTGCCAGAGCTCCAGTACTGCCAGGGTTCGCTGCTGTCAATGCAGTAAATATTCAGCTCAGCACAGCAAATAGCTGAGGAGGCACCCACATAATCACCAAATCAGAAGGCAGGACTGCCCAAACCAGCCTTAAATTACTCATTGCTCGCTTCAGCAAGTGCTCCCAGTCACTTTTCCTCAGGTCTGTGTGTTCTGCACAACGAAGCACAGCATGTCAATTTTTCATCTTGCATCTTCTGGATTCCTCTAGCTCCCTGATACTGAGTTATAATGTATCACAGAAATTTTGAGTAGTTTGGGAAAGTGTGTTTGGCATTTTCTCCCGTGAGTGAGTTAAAATCCCACGGAGATTATTTTGGTTTTCTTTTCTCAGATTTTCAACAAGAAAAGAAAGAGGAAACATCACTGAAAAACAACATCACAAGACAGAATTAAGATTAGTCCAGAGGTAGGTTTGAATGCTCAGTCTTCTGTAATTTAATTTTGCCCCAGGTCTGACATTTTAAATATCTTTTTCCCTTAAAATAGTGAAAATCTGAATTTTTCTCTATCATCTTACTTGTGCCCAGCTCCAGTATCTAATTTTTTTTATTACACTTGAACTGCAGCTACCTTTCTATCACAAATAAAAAAATGGTGAAAGGAGTTTATGCCATCCGTGTACAGGGGATACACAGGGCATTTGGTTGATGACAAGCACTGTAAATAGTAAAACAGTAATAGTAAAAGTTTAATAACTGCTTCAGTTTGACCACTTTTCCCTTCAGTCTCTCCTCATTTCACCCCTCAATACCAGAGCATAAAAGCAGGTTAACTATTTTTAATTTTTACTGAAGACATTAGATTTCAGTCACTGGAAAAACCTACAAATCAGCCCCGTGGTCTGTCACAGTTCACACAATGCCAGTGAATTAGCAGCCCTGCCAGAGTCACACTTTAGCAAAAAGAGCCTCTGTTCAGTCTAAGTGCTGACAGATAACAGCAGTGCTGTTATTGCAATACAATATCAGTATTTGCTTCCCTGCTTCCTCAAGGTAAACTCCTGTAACTTTAGCATGGGCACCAAAAAGCAGCAGAGGTATCAGAGTCAGGGGATGTTGGAGAGCAGGGCTAATCCAGCCCTCTAATCCAGCTGCTTTTCTCACAGCAAACATGGGGCCCTAAAACGTGTCACCTTGAGATAGGGGTGCTGATGACATACTTCTTTCACCAGCTTACTGAGAAAGTTATAAAGATTCAGATGGTAAATATTTCATGTGTGGGGAAAAACATTTTCCACCTTTCCCTGGACCAGGCACATGTAAATTACTTGCATGTAAAATTGTGTTTAATCTGCCTGCATACAATAATTAAAGATTCCTCGAACAACCTGACCTCAAGAATGTCTTTAAGTCACATTGACACACTGGTGTGCCAGCACCCAAATCTGCAAAACCCAGAGGCAGAAGCCATTTAAAGGACAGGTGTGAGCCTCTAAAGCATTCAGAAAAAATTGTGCACAAGCAGAAGATGAAGTGCTACTCAAACAACATCTGAACAGATGCATCCCTGAGCATTTACACCAGGTGTAGACATGATCTTGCAATGGTGAAAACTCCTGAGACCTGGCTCAGAACATGCTTTGTTTTGTCATCAGGATGTTTTATTTCAGTGGAAGGTGCTCTATGTTAATAATATAAATAAATAAAAAATAAATAAACAAATAAATAAAGCGACAGGAGGTCTGCTTAGGCTGACATGGAAATTATTTTTTATCAGATTTATGTGTAAGACTGATAGCCTGAAAAGAGAGAAACAACCAAGATGCTGTTAAATCTCTTATTTACAGTGACTCACAGTATACACCAGCAATGTGTCAGAAGAATGCAAGAGATCAAGAAAATTATTATTGAGTAAATTCATGTCTCAAAAACATTAAAAATACACAATCCAAGTAGTTCCCAGAGAAATACAAGACAAACTTTCCACAGTACTGTGTGCCCATGAGATGCTGACTTTGGGCAAGCTCAGGGGTTCTTGGCTGCAGCTGTTCCAGTGCCTTGGGATCACTGCCAGCAAGATCTACACTGTAAGACTGTGGGATTTACTGCTGGGATGACACCCCAGCCACAGCTTCTGCATCACTAAATCCTCCAGCAAACTGCAACAGCGATGGACAAGTTTCAAATGTGCCTGTAAATCTCCTGTTCACACAGTCCTGGGTGGAACTTACCTCACCTGAACCACCTCAGTAATTACAGAGAAGTATTTGGGAAGTGTAATATGGAGAGGGATTGATTGCATCCCCTCCCAAGACAACTTATGCTTCAAAGAACACATTAAATGTTTGCTTCAAGTAAAGTAACAGCAGTGATGCACATTATGTGGGGGAAGAGAAAGAAAAAAAACAATACATGAATAACTTTACGTTACTAAAAGCTAACTTTTAATAAATTAAAAACTAAACTGATCTGGGAACCCAGTCAGTCACTGACAAAGATGCTGCTGGGAGGTGTGTTTTTACATTCTCATGCTTCTCTTTAATAAAGAAAAAAACCCCAACAACTAAAAGGAATCTTTTAAACAGACTAGAAGAACGAGCCTAGAATTAGCTGCCCAGAAAAAAATATACATATGCAAATGCATATTTATATTTATACAAGACAAGATCAAGTGTAAAAATGTTGTGGAAGAAGATCAAGTGCTGCCTTCAGCTCCTGCGCACGACCTGGACATTCCATCCAGGGGTTCCCATTGTTTCATGATATTTAAGAGAATAAAGCTCTCATTTCCTTTGCAGCAGGGAGCTCTGGCAGTGAGCACAGGATCTGGAGTGCAGTGACTATTTTGAGAGCTGGAAGGAAGCAAGAGGCTGTTGTGAGCAAAGGCGGAGCACTTTGAGCTGCGTGTGCAGTGGTTCAACAAGAGAAGGCATGCCAGGGGTACTTGAAGGGGATCATGAACTGCCTCTCAGTATTAAATGCTACAGATTTGTGTGTCTGTGTGTGGGCCAGCAACCCAGACACTGTAAAATTCATTGGGATTTACCACAAATGGGGAAAAACTGAAAGAGGAAGGGGAAAAGAGTTTCTGATGTGCTGGAGGGGATCACCTTGCATGTACTACTGGAGATGTCATCAACAAATATTGCATATGTCTGTTACCTTTAACACGACATTGAAAGAGCTAAATTATCCTCAGAAACAATGACCTCTGCAGCATGTAGAATCCAATCATATCTGCTTATATAACAAG
This sequence comes from Cinclus cinclus, assembly GCF_963662255.1. Classification (NCBI taxonomy): domain Eukaryota; kingdom Metazoa; phylum Chordata; class Aves; order Passeriformes; family Cinclidae; genus Cinclus; species Cinclus cinclus. Next base: position 17,417,610 of record NC_085059.1, read on the forward strand.
TTTTGGATTAAGTGCTTCGGAGCTTTTCTTAAAGAAATGAGCCTTGAATATGTAGGAAAGACTTCTGCTGATGTCCTCCCCTGTGTCAGAGTTATGGGAAAGGCATTGTTGGATGTAGCTGCAAAGTTCTCTCTTGCACCAGTTGGGAAAGGTGATCCAGCTAACAATATTTTCTCCTGCCCTTGAAGCCCACCATCCAGTGAAGGTACCCAAGCTGAAGGACAAAACCCCAAAACTGGATGGTGGAATTCAGATCAGGTTGCTGGTGATAAGTTAGGAGTGGAGAAAGGCAAAGTCATGAGTTGGCATTTGTAAGACATTTATAAAATAAATCAGTCTCGTGGCACCAGGTACTTTGTTGGTGGGAACTATGAAAAACAGCACATTTAGAAGGAGTTCAACAGTCCAAAAGCGTTGCAGAGGCGCAGCATTAAATACGTGACAGGGGAACAGGGAACAGCTGCAGACAATGTACAGTTATGGTGTTAAAATACAGACCAGACTTGGGATCTCCCCCGCATTTTCTGGATGTCTGGCTGTGTCACCCAGATGCCCTTCTGTGTGAAAGCAGGGATGACACCTGTGATCAGTAGGATTTTTACACACAAAACACAGAGGATGAGGGTCTACAAATACTAGAAGTATTTGCAAATGAAGTACTAGATAAGTACTTCAGAATTATGACTTTTCTGTATCACTGCAGAGGACAGCATCAACGATGGAAACTTTACAATGAGCAGCTAAGAAACCTTGCCAAGCATCCAGGGCAGAAAGATAAAAGTTGTTGTTCATCTACATCTTACCAGTGAAAGTCACAACTCAATGGACAATGAGGAAGTACTTGCAACTGAACAACAATTAACAGCTCTTTATTTTATATACTATTGTGCTTGTTTAGAGAGCAATTTTGGTGGACATCAGGAAGAATTTCTTTGCTGCAAAGATTTGGAAAGGGCTGGCCAGGGAGGTGGTGGAGTTCCCATCCCTGCAGGTGTCCAAGGAACAACGGGATGCAATATTCAGTGGTTTAGTTGACACTGTGGTAGTCAGTTAAAGGTCCTGGAGGTCCTTTCCAACTTTAATGGTTCTATTCTAAGAATAGAATCTAATTAATCTAATCTAGAATTTTATTAATCTGGATTCTAATCTAATTATTAAAATCTAAAGATTCTAGGTTTTACATCTTTGCTTAATCCTCAAATAGAAACTAAGAGCATGTTTGAAGAAATACTGTGCCAATAACGAACTCATCAGCAGACATGTGTTAGACAACATGCTAAAACACCCTCGCATCAACTTGTCAACAATAACCACCAGCTAACAGACAACCCTGACAATATAATGCTCAGGGCTTGACTGAAAAGACAGTTAAATGTACACTATCACATACAAATTGCATATGACTTTAAGTCTATTCCATGAAATAATATTACTCCAAGTTGGGAAGTAGGGATCATTCTGATTACAACTGTATGAACAAGTTTCTACCTGCAAAGACTTCTTCCACTGCATAGAGGAACTGCAACAAGCACAAAATGACTGCACAGCTCCTGCAGTGAAGCCTCTCTGGAGGCTGCAGCATTGCCTGTCTACAGCCAGCTTTACCCTTGGCATCTTCTGAGTCCTCCACCAACTTTTCACACAAAATCCATGGATATAAAGAGGCAGGTTTGGCTCACTGTGTTTAAGAGAGCGTGAAGATCCCTTCATCTTCAAGATTCCCAACACTCAGTAGAAGCAGCTACCTGGAACTAGCAAGGACACAGAGGAGAACACTTTCATCCTTGCAGAAAGCGTCTTGGGACTTGTTATGACTGCAGGTGATCAGACACTTGACTTTGTGTCTCTCCTAAAAGACGGCACCTCCAGCAACGCGACACTCCCCGGTGTGACACCTCTTCAGCAGCATCTGAAAAGGAAGCCAACCTCCCACTGAGCCACCAAACGCTGCTTCCCACACTAGTGAGGCTTTTCCTTAGGACTCTTCTTTGAAAATAAAAAACTGTCGGTCTAGTGATGCAGTGCCAATAACTCCACGTGCTGTCGCTTTTGTATGTCCTGAAGGTTGCTTTTAAAAAATGGGTTTCATTACATAACGGGTTACAGCAAAGTGATGTCTCACAAGTTTTAAATTGAGATTTTCTTTTTTTTATTTTTTTCTTTTTTTGGGGGTGCAACTGGACATGGTTTTCTTGTTCTCCATGCAGTCTTTCAGAATGCACGTTCCAATGTTCACCTACACACCACTTTTAAAGCAAGACACAGATACATTCTCTATTCCTTGGTAACAGTTTCAGGTTATTTTTTTAAATTCCAATTCTAAATATCACAAAATAATTAAAATAAGTAAGTGTATTCTTTATCTTTTTTCAAAGGAATCTTTGTACCAAATTGTAGGCAATAATGCATTTGAGATACAGAAACCAAGAGTGGAAGTGGAGCTAGCAGAACACTCACAGAACCCCACACCTTGCCTTCATCCCACAGAGACTTAATGCTTTCAAGGTGTTCGGGCAGAAAATTTTCTGGAATTTTAAATATGCTAATAGCTCAAAGTAGTGAGGACTCCAAGCCAAAACCTCAAACTGGAAAGTTCCTGAGCCCCAAGCAACATTCACTCTGCAGTAGTGAGAGTGTGAAACAAACGCAGATGGGAACATGCACACCTTTTGTGAAGCTCTCACCTGAGGCTGGCATCTGACCAGAAATAACCAGTTCAGACCCCATCTTGGTGACCTGAGCTCAGGACAAGGAGTCTTTAGAATAAACTGAAAATGTCTTCCTGACGTGCAAGAGGCTGGTTTCTCTCTTGTTGCACTGTTCCCAAACTCTCTCCCACCCCTTACCTCCTAAAGGACATTGGCAAATGGCACCCCTTAGGCTGTATAAATCTCTGCAGAAGGAATGGCATCATTTTTCTCCCATCACAAACCTTCCAGTCTAATATTTGACAGCCTAGATCAGGTGCTGTCCAAACATTTATTAAAACATTTTAAATGATGAATATATCCAATTATTACTATTAATGCAGCTAATACTGACTAATGAGGGGGAAACATACTAGCTTGTGTCCCGCAATTCATTACCCCTGCCTTGTCAACAATTCAGAGCCCAAAACCTAATCATCCATACCGGGCCCTGTTATATTTCACACGTCACATTTAATAAGTCACTCAGTGCCTATAAATTAATGTAACATGTCGGCGTTTATGAGCACGGCTTTGTCGCTGTTAACAAATGATGTGCTGGCCTGGTCTGCTGCAGCTCAGCAGTGACGAATGATGGAGGATGATTTCTCTCCAAACTATAAACTGCACACTGGGGACCACAGCCACATGTGGGATGTGTGTGCACACCCAGGCTGGGCATGGGAATGGCAGAGAATATACAGAATTAGGTACCTGTTACAGGTATATTTCATACATTTTAATGTATTAAGTATTTTTCAGTGCAGTCATTACATTTTGTCAGCATACATCATTAACAGTCAGGTATAGAGATGAACACAAGTTGCTACACAGTATTATAGGAAAGTATAAACAAGTCTTCATCAAGTTTATCAGAAACACATCTCCTGAGTGTATCACGTTACAATTTCATTCACACCACTTTAAGTCAACCAAGTTTATAGATACTATGGTTTACAGCAATATAACATACAGGTGGGGCCAGATCTTGGGTTTGATTTACAGTTAGTCTGAACACCTGTAGTATTTCCATTCTTAGTGCTTCCACAGCCAAGCACAGCTTGAAACAGAAATGAAACACCACAGAGCTGTAATGCAGAATGTGATGCTAAATTGCAGATGACTGGCACGGCACCAATACTTACTTTACTACTTCTTGAGCAAAACTATTTTTTTGTTGTTGTTGTTGTTTTAAACAACATGAATAAAGCATTACTTAAAGTAACAGAGTGTATTAAAAATGTACATGTGATATACATGTACTTTTTAAAACCATTCTTCCAATTTTCCTGAAAAAACTGTAAGCACTGGAAAGCAACACAGACAAAGCTGGCATCTTTTGGCTACTTTGGTTGCAGCTGTGACAGGTTCAGGATTGAGGAAAGGCATCTGGATCTACATACGACTGCATTAAGTACTGTGTGCAGTAATAAAACTGCATCTTGCAAATGCACACTGTGGCCAGGAGGGAAGCTGTCACTGGAACCAGCTTTTATGGAGGTCAAAAGTTTTGTCAGAAGCAGAGTAAGAAGACAGATAAGGAAAGGACCCTGACAATTGAGCTCATCACCCCTTGGAAAGTTCACTCTTACCAAAACAGGACCCCTGTTTTGCTTTTATAACAAAACTTTCCTCATAGTAATGCCAGTTTTGCCCATGTGGTCTCTTTTACAATGTTTTATTCCATTACAGCAACAGATTCCTTATGAAATAAAACATCCTGGAATACACACAATAATGCACTGGTGATGAGCTCACAGCCAGCCTGGGAGAGACAGATTTGACTGAATTCTCTGGATGCTCTTTTTACCTCTGTTGGGAAACAGTAAAACAGGAAGATTTGTGGCAAAGGATCATGTCTGAAGGTCTGCCAGCACAAAAAGAATTCTTAGAAAAAAACCTCTAGTGTGACAGAACATCATCCTGAGAAAATTCATATGTGAAAGCTCTTCACTCAATCTTGGCAGCCATGACTCAATGCTTCCATGTCCTACCGAAGCAGCAATCCTCAAGAGCAGTGCAGCAGAAAGTCACACTTGTTTTCCAAAATCAATCCACCCTGGAAGGTCCATCCAGTGGTCACAGTACTAGGAGCAGGATACAGAAGACCTACATTCCTTTCTGTGCCTGGTATACTTTGGAAGCCGCCGAGTCGCTTTCAGGCTGCTAAAGATGCAATTAAACCCTCTTAAAAGTCCTACTGCACATTTTACTGCATCTTCAGAAGTCAAAACACCTTTAAAAATCTACCTTTAAATCTCTCTGTCTTCTTTTCCCATCTTTAAAATAGGGATCATGACACTTCTCTAGCACACAGGTACCATACAGATAGATAAAGACAAAGACACTTTCTAAAAGGTGTCACACACATCTAGGATTCTCTCATGTATTGTTGGCATAAAAAAAAAAATCTTAGATATTTTTAAAGACTTCTGATATATAAAGGGGAAACGATGTAGGATTTCATAGACTTTAAATGTCTCTAAGAAAATTATTCTGTATAGGCTGGATCAGTGAAAGAACCACACTTACCAATTTGTTTTTCTAGGTCGTGTAAGGGATTTTTTTTTTTGGCACTTCATAGCTTTAGAGCAATAAAGATGGTAAAATTCTGTTGAAAGGTTTGAGCATCACTGCTCCTGCACTCCACACACTACTTCTAGTTGAAGGAAATTATTTGGATGCAAAGTCTGAGATCAGCCACGACAGCAAAGACCAGTTCACCAATGAAGGCTCAGTGATGCCTCAGTGTCCCTTTAGCCCATCATTTTCAAAATGCTAGAGGTCACAAAGACCCTAAAAACACAGGACCACACATTTTAACAATTTCACTGCAGAAAATTTATTTAGTAATTGCCCAATAAAACTCGTGTCATTTTCTCTAAAAGCAATATTGTATTTCTAGCACCCAACACAGAAATTAAATGGTGCAAACCCCTCCTGCAAGTAACTCCATGACAACATCTATTCAAGAAGAAGTTGGGACCGCTATTCCTGACCAAAACCAAAATTATTAGAGCAGTGCAGCCCAAATAAAGAGCATCACCATGATCAAATAATGTCAGCTGCACAGCACCCCCAGCACCTGTTAATCCTGTTCTCCCTGTCATTCTTTTACCATCTTTACTCCTTTCAGTCAAAAATTTTGCGGGGCATCAACAATATGATTTGCATAGAAATCTGACCTACCAGAGGTGTCCAGGTACTACCAGAAAACATATGACAGATGAGAACAAACTTCATAACCTTTTGGGTTTGATTTTTTTTTTTTCCCCTTACATACACGTTAAGCTTTAAATGGGCAGGAAAAGAAAAAAAAGTAAGCTGTGTGCCAATAGAAAACTTGGTACTGTCTGCATGCCACAGCAACCATACTTAGCTCTAAAAAACTTCTAAAACTCCAGGAGATAAGTGGAGATTGCAAAGAAGCCACCACACAAGCACTACTGGGGAAAGCTTTAAAAACAGGTGAAGTAGAACTACCTTGTTGCAAGGGACTCATGGAAACTCCGAAATATTGAAAAGGAGAGAAATCTGCATGACAGTAACATTGTTTCCTTCTCTGAGGGACCCTTAGGGCTCACAAAATCGTACAGAAAATACAGCTCTTTTCAATTCAGTCCATTGTACAGAACAGCAAATGCTGCAAGTTTTATTTTAAAATTATTCAATATAAAGAAAAATAAGGGCTCAGGCAGAGACATATTTTCCTCAAGAATTTATTGTTCACCAGAATGGTTTGTTTGCTGAAACATGTCTTTTTGGTCTATTTTTTTCTAGCTTTGTTCTAGAGCTGCCTTCATCCCACACTTTGCTTTGAGATAGGTAAACTTTCCATTGTCACCTCTTCTGCCACCTGCAATCCCTAGATGTCCCCGGAGCAATTGATGCTGCACCTGAATCACTGCTAAGCCACCAACCACCTCTTCCTTCTTGCACCACTCCTGTCTGGCTCCTCCCTCCCAAAACATCTCTGGAGAGACAAGGGAGCACAGCACCACCAATACCAGACTCAATCCTCTGGCACCAGAGAAAAAAATCAAGCCTGAATTACGGGATGAGGATCTCCTTTGACCTCTGCTGGGAACACAGTGGTGGCCCAAGAGGACAGGAGCATCCCCAGCCTGTCAGCTGGAGCAGAGGATGGTGCTGGAGATTGGTGCTGGAGATTGGGAACTGCCTTCCTGAGGGAAACAGGGACTCAGCTGGAAGAACATCCTTCCTAATCCCTGTGTGAGCAACGGGATGAGCTGCACTGAAATGAAGGGCTTGGACCAGCTCTCCTTCCCACCCAGCAGCAGCTCCAGAGAGACCCTAGCTGGGTGTGCTCTGTGAGGTCCTGGGATATTCCAGTGCCACCACAGACCTCAGCAGCTGCCCCTTCCTGTGTGTTCCTGCTGCACTTCTTACTACAGCAATTTATCCTCTTCATGTACTTAGTCCCTAATGTCATCAAGCCAGTGAAGGAAATGCCAATATTCTCTTTTCAGAGGGGAGGAAAATAAGTGACTTCACAAAAACATTCAAGAGTTTTTTGGTAAAAGAAGGGAAAGTATTCCAGTGCATGGCTCTACTAGTGATTGAATTTCTGCTCCAAAAATAATTTCTTTCAATTAGAAAAGCAGAACAATTTAGAAAATTTAAATAAAACCCACCTCAGCCGCATTTTCCACCTAGAATTAGCACTTGGTTCAGAAAGCAAATAAGCCAAAAACTGAGCAGGCAAAGAAAACTCCAAGTGCATTGTATGTCCAGGCTAAACTGATGCAATTCCACATATTCAGTAAAAAAATAAAGTCTAAAATAGGTCAGAAAAGCTGACAGAATAAATCACAGAAGAGATGAATAGGAAATTTGATGGAAATAAGATCACTTTTCATGATGAATTCATAGTCAGCACTTAATTGAGTACAATGAACTTGAAAATATAGTTGGTGACTGTCTGCATTAGCTGGACTTCTGAATGTTTGTAGCAGTTAAGATACACAAACTGATCAATAGTGTAAAACAAAGGAGCTCAGGTATGCATGTGTACTCATACATCACTTCAATACATTACCCTGGGTGTTAACACCGGGGGAAGGGAGGAGGGTGGATTTAGAACAATCATTTTGGGATCAAGAGCTAAATCATTTCAACCACATCTTGATTTCTGCAAAACTCGGCAGGAATTATGAGGCTTAACAACATCTCAACAATTAGCATATTATAAATACAAAAATGATATATTAAAGTGAGAGGAGAAAAAGGCCAGCATTTTACACCTACAGTAATATAATTCCACTACTTAATGCAAAGTAACAGGCATTAGAGTGTTTGGGATCCTCTTGTATAGTGTTATCTGTTCTATCAGTAAATGAGACTATGTGAACAGTACAACCTATAAATAATTCAAGGCCTGAGATGGCAATTATAGAACCATGCACAACCAGCATGAATATTTTATGAAGGCTAAAACAGCCCTCAGAATGAATCATGGATAGATGAACACACACACATACACACACACACTCAGCTGTTGGCCAAGTACTGCTTCCAGACACGGCTTACGTCTGATCCTCAGTACATCTAAAAAAGAAAATTCCTGAACCCAAAAGTCAGAAGTTACATGTGTATTTTTAGATATTAGGAGATATTAAATAAATAAATAAAGGGACTGCAGAAGAAAAAAAAAATGTTATATTGGTGAAAAAAAATTTTTGTTTCCTTTCAAAGATTCTGGTAGGAATTCCAAACAACTTCTTCCTGTGCAAAAAACGTGGCTGCCAAAAGCCAACCATGACGTACAAACCAAGGGTCTCCAAAGGCTGTGCAGCACCTTGGTCTGCAAAATCTGCCCCTGAAGAAGGATTTGACTGCATGGAGATATTTTCCAGTGGAGAAATACTGGTGTAACTCCCCATATGGGCACTCTTATTGCAGCACAAGAGCATTCACAGGGGAGTTAGAGCAGTATAACTATTCCAGCATAATTATACGGGTATAATTATGCCAGTAAATTTCCCTGTATTAGCAAGCCCAGAGAAAACCTCCCTGTAAGGAGCAGGGCACTGCTGCATCCTGCCCCAGCACACAGCCAGGGGGCCTGAAGAGAAACACATCTGGGAGCAGAGATCCTCAAACCCTGCTCCCAAGACAGGGCACTCAGTGGAACATGAGTAAATTAATAACACAATAGCAGAAAAATAATAAAATAATCTTCTATATGTCTACCATGTACATGGTCACATGCATGTGCACCCATACATGCTTTAGATATAGTTATACTGCATATAAATACAGCATACATAAAGACACATACTTTTATTTATCTGAATTTACGTTTTGGAACATGTTTTATAAACACTGTCTGATTAGTTCACGGATCACCTCCTGGAAATGAGGATGCATAATTTCTCCCATTCTCCTACTAGTAGAACTGGAATAAAAAGTTAAAACACCACCAGCTATTAAAAGAAACTGGGCTGGAACATGAGTGACCATCAGATAGCTCTTCTATGCCAAATATAAACAGATCTTTGATAACTTGAAGATTTCTCAAGTACAAATATAACTGATGAGACTGGTTTTGGGTGCATGGCAGTCTACATACATGACAAATAAAGATTAAGACTGAACACATAAAAATTATAGGACTACAGAAGCAGCATCAGACATTTCTTAGTAATCTTAATACATTTTGGGGATTTTTTTTTTTATTTTATTTTTTAAGCTCTTATTGGGTCTTTCTTTTGCATCTAAAAAAGGCTCTTTTAAGGCTACAATTTAAAGCAATGCCTTGCAGACAGGCTGCCTGGTCCTGCTGCAAGGATGTGCCCATGAATAGGGTCACAGTGTCACAGACAGCACGGGGAGCACGAACTCACCCACCTCACAGCCTTTTCCTGCACGACCCCTATAATTTTGTGGGTTTGGCAAACACAAGGGGCAATTGTGTCAGCCAGGGTCAAGCTGCCATTGTGGGGGGTTTGTGGGCAGGATCAGTATCTGAGGGAGAGGGGCTGTGTCACGCTGGGTCAAGACTCTGCAATTGTGGGTGCCAGTTTGGCAGTTCCGAGGTGGGTTGCAGTTGTTTTCCAGGGAGGGAAGAGATGATTCAGGTAGCACTGAAGCTGTTTCTAGAAGGTTTGGCAGTGAGAAGAAAGTTAATTTAGTTGATGGAAATGGGGAGATGGCAGAGAGGCAAAGCATCCAGGAGCTGGAATGGTTTAGGATATCTGTAGGGGAAGATGCAGCTCCAAAGCGATTGGTACCTTCAGCAATGTTTACCATCATGAGTTTAATATTTTAGTCAGCCAAAAAGGTGTATTTTCTCCAGCAGAAGACAACACATGGAAAACAACACATTCCTCAGGGCATACACCCATGAGAAACTGCTGTATCAAGGAGAGGTTTGGCACGGGGGTTTTACACCCTAGCTCTGCTCTGTTTGCAGCCAGGTCCTAACTCAGCCTTTTTTCTCCCACGTGCCCATACATTCGGAGATGCGGAATTGTGAGTTAAACTGTGACTCAAACATGATCAAACTCCTGGTACATATGGACCCAGCAAGGCAGAACTGTGGAGTTTGGTTTTTCGCATTAAAAGGCAGCAAATTATAAAAAAAAAAAAAACAAAAAAAAACCTATCACGAACAGAAACACATACCTTGAGACCACAATCCAAAGGAAATACTCTGCTAATTGCAAGGGTGTATTAAAGTCATGAACTAAGTAAACTAATTTGCTCTTGGCATACTTTCTATACCTCCCAGGTTTCTGTTTAGAACCACTGTTTAGACATTTCACAATCTAAATCTGGTGAAGTCTGAAAAAGGCCTTCAGAAGAAGGAAGGGGAAAAAAAGCCAGGCAATGGTGCAATAAGCAGCTTTTGAAACTTGATCTGGCTTTCTATTAATTTGCAATACAGATTTGATTTCTAAATCTCAAAAATCAGAATGGTTAATCTTTTATTTTCATTATTTTGACATTTCTGTTTACCTTTTAGAAATGCTATCAGAGACACAATGTGGCATTGGAAAGCTAAATGCTAACACATGGAGTGCTCTACGACTGCAAAAATTTCTCTCATACTTTTGCAAATACCACAGCCAAAATCAACAGCACAAGTTTGATTTTCTTCATCATGAATTGACAGCTTATTTATCTCTAAGGAAGAACTTTCTAAACCCCTTAAGCTTCCAAACAACTGAGGAAGGATTCTGCTGACTGTTCAAAAACTTTTGTGCCTCATAAAATTATAAGCTACATTATTCAATTCCTCATGTGTTCTTGCAAAAAAAAAAAAAGAGAGAGAAAAGGAGGCTGCAATATGAATTGCAACAGATTTCACAAAAAAAAAAAAAAGTCAAAAGACTGATCTGCCAAAAAACTTTCTTATTAGGACTTGTTTCATCTGATATTAAACCACAACATCCACATTGTGCATGAAGTCCAGCAAAAAAGTCTTCATGATATCAGCCAATCTTAAGTACATATAGACCTTCAAACACTGGGTCAAGTCTCATTAAAGTCAAAGTTTAACACATGCTTCAGCATGTGCAGAGCAAGGATGGATTTACATTAAATGCTCAATTGCTTTCTTGAATTACAGCCTTAACCACTTCATAGTGCAGTGAAGGTGAACATGATCCTCCTCATCAGGCTGGGTAATGCCAGTGCATTACTACAGCCCTGAGAGCACAGGCACTGCCAAATTGCCAGAAATTATGTTTTCTGGGGACTCTTGGCAGGCTGAGATGCTCCTCAAACACTGTCCTGAAGCCTTGGAGAACACAGCCCTGACTGCAGCACACCCAGGCTCTGCTGCTGGGCAGCAGCATCTCCCCCAAACTCTGCCTTCCAGCGAGCTGAGGGCTTGTTTGCAGTAGAGACTTTAAATCAATACACAGGAACGAAAGAATCCAGCAATGCTAACAGATCAAGTATTCAAACGTGGAACCCAGGGAACATTCTGCTTGCCAGTAAAACGCCCAGTGTAACTCATTCACCCATGAAAAGAGCTGTGTCTGAAGTCATCTTTATTTACAATGTGTTTGTGCCATGTTTGTTTGGAAAGTGGAGGACGAGTTGGAGTAGGTGGCATCTCTAATAGCTTCCTTTCCACACATGCTGCATTCAGACTCCAAAGGTCTGAGCCTCACAAGGCAGTTACTGAGCAGCACACATTTATTTGCACCAAAAATACATAACATGCTTGCTGTGAAATTGGCCTGTTAGCCTGAGCCTGTAAATCAGGAATTCCGTATGCAAAATGTGCAGTTACTCTGCTCTAAAACTGATGTAACACAGAAATCAGACCATGTGCCACTTTACCTCCACTGCCCAAAAGGCAAAGTGGCTATAAAAATTGCCATTTGACCAAGACCAGGCTACCAGGTCATGCCCTGAGTTTTGCTGAAGGGTAAATGGGTCAAAATTTAGAATTTTTGTCCAAATTAGAAGTCTGAAATATTGACACTTTTTTTTTCACCTGAAAACAAAATAGAAAAACGATACACTATGAAAAGCTAGAAATCATACCTAGAATCACCTAATGTATGGCACGACAGAAATAACCAATATGGTTTGAAGTCTCTAATTTCCTCAGACATTCTGCTGGACACTGTGATATATTCCATGGCCAAGCGAAACTTGATAACAGGGGGAAAAGAAATAAAACAGGCTTCACATTTTCCTGTTCAAATTCTCAGCCCACCCTATCCTTGGAGTTAAATGGAGAAATCTCAGATAGCAGGAAGGAGCCCACAATGAAAACCTAAAACCTCCAGGAGCAGGAGGTGTCTCCAGCTGTGTCATACAAAGTATCATATACAACATTTTTAGCCACTTACTTTTCTAAAGTAAGAGATCCTTTCCCATCACAAACTGTGAGTAAAATATCACACCATAAAATTAAATATATGCTAAACCCATGTAAGGATGCATTTGATAAAGCTGTTATCACAAGCACTGCTTCATCCTGAAGCTGGTGTTTTTTGCAAGTAATTACATCCAGAAGGGATGGCTTGTTTCTAGGTTATTCTGCAGAGTGGCTGTCTCAAGAGAGATGAAAGAGCAAAGGTAGGTCTTTCCTGTATATCCCCATCAAGATAATAATGGATGTGATGGGAGAAAACCTGAAGTGATGTCACTAGAGGCAGAGTGCACACAGTGCTACAGGGGTTCCTTAATGGAGCAGGAGAGACAAGCCACGAACACGAGAGAGAAAATCCTGGTGAAAATCAGGTAAACAATAGTGAAATGGAAATTCAGCTGGAATAGAAGCTTTTGTTAAACTGGATAAACGGGTACAGTTGAGTCCTCAGTAAGGGAACATCAATCATATGAAAGAGCAGGGAAAAAACCCAACAGCATCTGAGTCTACAAAAGAAGTCCCTACAACTGACTCCACCATTTAGAGGGTCCTAAACCCAAATTTTCCAGTGTGGGAGCCCATTAAAAATGCCATCCTGTAGGGCCTTTCTAACCTTCCACAACACAACACACGTGGCATTTTTATAAGTCAGCAGAGGAAGTAATTTCTGAGGTCTGTCACAAAGAACAGGAAATGCATCTTTGCAGCATAAATGGTCATGCAGCACAGAAAGGAGATTTTGTGTTACAGTTACACATGTGTACACATAAACCCAGTTCCCTGGGGTAAAGAGACATTACATAACACCCCACTACTTACTAAATGCAATTTCTGTTTTACTGAAATAAATGAAGACAGGTAACTACTGTAACCACAAAATCATAATAATGAACCGGCCAACAGATGGCAGCTGAACCAAATCACCTGATTTAAATAAGATCTGCATTCGCTTCAATCTGGCAAGTTTTGCAAACAGATTTAAGTCAACTGCCAGATAAAAATCAAGCAATTTCAGAGTCATGCTTGCTTGTAATGGATTATAACTTTATTATGAATTATGTCTCTGAACCTACATGTTTAAAAGAACAAACATTACTACTGCAGCACTGACGGGGGAAGGGGGGACAAATCACTCTAATTTTGCTCACCAATTATATCATTAATACAATGAAAATAATGTGCTGTGCATGAATCTGGCTTCTCTTACTTTGGTGAGAGACTGAGAAAATACAAAGCAGAAACAGACTCCTCAGGCAGTCAGTGAATATGAATAAAAAAAAAACAAAACCAAAACACAGGAGAGCTTTCTGGCCTGAGGTTAGAGGCAGAGGTTGGCATTATTTTACATTAGAAACAATTCACATTCAAAACTGTAATTGATAGCAGTGAAGTGTTAGGGAAAAGAGACTGTGGTGTTCAGGCAGGCTGACCTGCCAATCAAACTCAACATTTCTTTGAATGAATAAAAGCTTCATTGCCCTATTATGTGGATCTGGGCAGGCAGCACTAAAGTACCCTGTTTGTCAAGTTTATGTGCACTGCCCCAAGCTACTCAGACACCCATGCTCAATAATAACTTGAAATCATCAGTGATTTTTGATAGGGTTTCTTTTAAAACATTTAGTGTTAATTTTACTAAGTCCCTGGGACTTAAAGAAACAGGAGGGCAATATTTCCACTCTGCTTTATACAAAGACTGACAGACAATTGTGCTGCTGCTCTAGTTAAGGTAGAGTGAGACTGTTGGCCGGGTTTTTTTAAAACATCTGTGAAACCGTGTAGTCGGAATGCTGCAGGCAACGGCTCCTTATCATTACAGGGAGGAAATGCTTGTCTTGATACTTTTTTTTTTTTTTTTTTTTTGCCTCTCCTCCAGGCAGGAGAGCTCTTGTAAATAGAACAATTGGCTCTTTACTAACCATTTGATGGAAGACTTTGGTTTTTCAGGATTCCTTTCCTCTCCCAGTTGCTGCCAGTCCATTATGCTCCTTACAGCACCAAATCCACTGCTGCTCACATTCTGATGCACTTATGAAAACTGGAGACAAGAGAATTATTCGCTGCACTCAGGCTGGTCTTTCTGTTGGTGAGCAGACCCCTTTTAGAGGTCTGTGATCTGCTGAGAGAGGCAGTGACAGTTCTGTACTGAACTGGGCCAACACGGTTGATCACCTAAAATGCAGGGTGCAGTTTCTCCTCCTAAAGACGAGCAACATCTTTACTCACGGAAGTCCTTAGGAAGCTGACATTTCAGGAGATAGCAGAGAGGATGGGGGAAAGGTCTGTAAGCAGGACAGACCCAGGCCTAGGAGGATGTTTAAGGACCCCACTGCCCTGCTGCACGACTGCCCTGTTTCTTTCCTACAATCCCCTCCCTGCTATCAGAGTTGCTCTCTTAAATGGGAAGTGGGTGTGTGGCCATTGTGCAAGGTCTGTGTTTCAGTGCAATGAGGAGGGTTAGACCTCTGCAGGGTCAGGTGATAAGAATTTTGAGGACTGCTATGACACCTCTGTTCGCCGAGGGAAGTGCCAAGAGCTCCTTGCTGAATACGAACAGTGACAAGTACTCTCCGGGCAGAGGATCTGCTGCTGCCTGCACAGCTCACTTCCCATTTTACTCGATTAACTTGCTTGTTCTCACAGCATCTGCAGTCTCTTTTTACCTCCTAAACCTCCCCATGAGCAAGTACACAAATCCAGTATATTCATGTGTCCACATTTGAAGTGTCTTGTAAAGCTGCAACAAGAACTCCTGCTGGGAAATTAGCCCGCAGTGCCCAGATATTCTGGTGGATACATAAATATGATAAACTCTATATAAATACAAATAAGAGCTCCTCCTCGAGCACTAGAACAAAACCAGTGTCACCATGAGAAAGTCACCCTCCAACGACAGCTCAATCTGATTTAGCAAGCAAAGTTTCTGATTACACTCAGCCCCTGCTTTTCCAGTTCTCTTCACAAGTGATTGAGGGGAAAAGCCACATTTGTAACTGAATGTTGCTGCAAACACATGGGCAGTTGTCTGTGGCTAGAAAAAGCAGCAAGGAAATCTTTCTTAAAATGCTTACAGAATTATTAAAGGAGACAGGGAGAAGAAAGTGAAGTGAAAAAGAGGAGTTCACCCAATTTCTGCCTTTTAAATCATTGTCCCTCTTCCTCAGCCTGTTGTCTCCTGGGCTTTAAACATCTTCTAAGCTGTTTTTTCAAAAGGGAAGCTCTGTGTACCAGTGATCAGACAAGTTGGTTGAAAATAGATTCATCAGGCTTCAAAGGATTATTGTTTGCAAAGAGACAGTACAAACATAACTATTTTGCAGTACAGCCATGACATTATTAACCTACTGTGCAAGGATTTTATTGCCAGATTGGTTCATTTATCAAAAATAAGGGAAATTCAAAGCACCATAAGGAAGGTAACATTTCAGTGGCTTGGCTTTCACTTAATGTCATTAATCTCTCTATTTACACAGGAGGCAAAAGTCTGCGTTTAGTGGTGTCTCACAGTTCCACGTAAGAGCCCTGATACAGTGTCTGAGCTTCA
Source organism: Cinclus cinclus (assembly GCF_963662255.1). Taxonomy (NCBI): domain Eukaryota; kingdom Metazoa; phylum Chordata; class Aves; order Passeriformes; family Cinclidae; genus Cinclus; species Cinclus cinclus. Next base: position 17,433,697 of record NC_085059.1, read on the forward strand.
GTACATCAATACTGCACTTGGCAGAGAGGAAATATTAGTATTTCTGCTATGAAATCTTATCTTTTTTTTTTTTTTTACTTGCAGGGTCCCTTCCTTAGTAAGTGCTGGGAGGAAGATGACAGTTGCTACATGTGAGAAGTGTCTATGTGCACAAATACAGCTAGAACTGGAGAGAAGAAAAAGACACCCAAATACTGCAATATTTGTGTCATTAAAAGAATGAAAACTTTTAATATCTGAGAATTTGTGTCTTCATGCCATGGTATCACAAGTAAAAGCAAAGGGTGTGCTGGAGGAAGAAACATCGAACAATGACTGGATTTTTTTTATTTTTTTTTTTTTTTGTAGAGAAACTGATGGCAAACATCTCAATAATTCATGAAGAAGCAATTGATTTTTTTGGCTGGAAGGACTGGCTCCTTTCGACTTGTCCTCTCCAGAGGAAAAGCTCATTAACACAGAGGTGTGGGGGGCAGGGGGTATGTGCACATGGATGTTCTCCATGTGTGTACACATCTGTGCACACACTATTTATGTGCATATTTTTATCTAACGTTTACACATCTCACACAAGTCAGATAACATGTTTTTATCTCCACACAGACTAGAGATACAAATGCACCAATACATTGAAAATAACCTTGTGGATTTTCATTATGGAATTCAGGCTTCCCTATTCCCAAATACTTTCATGAAGACCCTAAATTATAGCCTTTTAATTGACCCAGCTCCAAAGCATGCAGAGTGCTGAGATCCCAAGATGCATAAAGTATTTTTGCAATATATTATGGGTCAAATTCATTTCAGGTACAACCCCTCTGCAGTGACTACCTATATCTTTTGAGAATGTTAGCCCCCAGAGCATAGTGACAGCAATTACCCCTATTTTCCTGCAGGAAACATTACAATATATTTGAACACTACTGAAAGCCCAGGAAAATGTGCTTATAGTCATGGCTCCCTCAGAAGCCTAATAATGGAAATTATAATGTCTCCAGTTCAGCCTACTGGGTTTTGACCCCAATGGTCAAGACATCAGAGAAAGGCTTTTTCTTTTTGTTTTTTTTTCCCCCCCTCTTAACCCTCTGGTTTTATCATTGTTTTAAAGATTTTTCAAGACCTTTTTCAAGTAGGAAATGTAGCACGCAGCACCAGTACTTCGCGATTGGCTTTACTTAATGCCACACAGTCGAGGCTCAGAGAAGTAGAACTAAAGCTGTGATTTATGCTCATGCCTGGGTACTGCCAGTTCATGCCCTTGCACATCACATACAGCAGATGTTGCAGCAGCCTGGCAGAAAAGCAGAGATATACAGAATATTTCCTAGCCTTAGGCTCCAAGGACACTGCACGGTGCGCAGGGTGGAGGTGATCATCCTCAATGAAGAGCATGCACCAACCCCTGTAGTCTGAGCTTCAGCTCATGTGGGGAGGAGATACTCCAGCACTCTGGATCTATTAACCGGGAAACCAAGGAATTTTCTCCTCTGCCACTCACCACAGTTCCCTCCCCAGCTTCCAACCCCCTACCTTGCTCCCTTTCTTCTCCTCCTCCCACTTCCCCCTGGCACACAGCAGACCCTTTGTGATGAGATCACTGCAGAGTGGGGTGGGCACAGAGGGGAACCCTGCGTGGCCTGGGTTTCCCATGTCCCCTGCAAACAGGATTGTGCTGTACCCACCCACCCCACAAACAAAGCCAGGCCAGGGCTCCTCTCCTCCAGAGCTCCAGTATGCCTCAGTTCCCAGCTCAGCCTCCACCCACAATGAATTCCCTTTTACTGGGATATATTCCCTATACTGGGAAGCTAGCACAGCTATTGCTATACAGAATAGTACACAAACCCAAGGGGAAGCTGTGGGTTATTTCTGCTCTCTCCCATGCATGACTGTACCACAGCAAGGCAAAGGGAGCTTCACTGTAGTGTAAACTCCTCTGGGTGTATATCATTGTCTATATTACTTATTTTTAAACAATATTGGGGAGCAAGCAACACCACTGCCTTTGAAAGTTTGAAGTTTAGCAGCATCTTTTAAAACTCAGAAGATGGGGAATTATTTTGGATTTTGCCGACTCTGAATTGCAAACCCAAATGATTAACCTCTCCACTGGGCTCCCTGTTTCCAGGGGAAACAGCAGAAAGGACAATTTCTATGCTTAAATCTCTAAATCAGATTGCACAGAGTAGTGCTGGCAGGTGATAGCTGAGCAGAGGATACATCCTTTTGTCATCAAAACCTTACAAATTATTTATTTGATCAGGAAGGAAAGCTGCAAAAGGCATCATATATTGATAGTTACTATTTCAGGGCAGGTTGCCATCCTTTCCAGTTGCTGTGAGGATAAAGGAACAACTCTTAAAATACACTCAACTCTCCATACATTATATTTTTGGAGTGGATGAACATTGAACTTACAGCTCAGACCACAAAGCTACTACATGTCTCTGTAATGGATTTGCGCAGCATATGATCCCATCAGCTCTGCCCCAGAAACCCTGGGCTTGTTTTTTGGCTTTGCCACTGATCTTTTGTGTGAGTTTGGGCTAATCACTTTATCCCATTGTGCCTCCCTCTTCTCCCTTCCCTGCTGCTGCCCATCTTTGGGCCACTTATGTACAGTGAGGATGTCTGAGAACAAGGATTGGTTTCTGCTGTCTACAGAAAATTTATTTAGCATCCTGAGTTTCAGTAAAGGTACTTCACAATTAAATAATAACAACATGCCTACCCATGTATCTGTTTGTGTACCACCATTCAATCCCAGCTGGCACACTGTGCATTTTGGGACCCATCTCCTCACAGGAACAGTTCACTGATACTGAACAATTTTCATGAGCTGACTTAGGAAGAGCAATTTGAGCCTGCCCTGGCTCCCCATTTGTCTCCAACACCCATCCAAAGTATTACTTCTAATCCTGACTAACATTATTGAAATTCACACAATAATGGCTCAATTACTTGTGATTTTTATTAGCATTTTACCATGCTAGCTTTTGGTGGAGGTTGATTTCAGGTTTTCATATGGCACTAGGAAAACCAGAAAATCCATAAACTACAAAGTCAACCCTTTATTCACCATCATACAAGATTCCAAAAACAGAGAAACAAGTACTGCTGTATTTAAAAATATAATTTCTTATTCAATCTCATTATTCCGGAGGGAAGCACCTTGGGTTGTCACACCCCCAACCTGAGAGAGACAAAATCCCAAGGAGACAGAAAAGATTTCAGATCTGGAACAAACTCATTCCAAAGGCAAATGGAAGTCTTCCAAAGTATAATACCAATAATTTCTTCCATAAAGGCAGACACTGAGCCAAGTACCTCTCTGACAGTGGCCAACACAAGCTGTGTGAAAGGAGAAAATAGGAACATGAAAAGTGTATCTGACTGTACTCTCCCAGCCTCCAGCAATCAAAGTTTCAGGGCTCTCCAAGCCCAGAGATTGTATCTGAGCCCTCATATTTAATAGGCTTTGTCAGCTCTATCCTCCTTGAACTTGTCTCTCTTTGAACTCATTTACAGTTTTGACCTCCACAACATCCTGTTGCAATGGGTTCCACAATTTAATTATGCATTGTGTGAAATAGTACTTCCTTTGTTTGTGTTAAACCTGCTATCTCTGACCATTTAACAGGGAAATTTTTACTCCTTGTATTGGGAATTGTGAATATTCATTCCATATTCCCTTTGATAATTTCATAGTCTTGATTGTATCTATTTTTCATTCATCTTTCACCCTAACGATTTCAAGTCTCTACAATCTCTTCTCATATATCATTCCACAGTCCTGCCTATACCTCTTCCCACCTCTGAGCCCATCCCCAACCCCCAAAGATATCAACTTCCTTCACTTGTGTTCTTCTGATTAAGGTGCTTGGAAGTGAAAAAGCAGAAGTTGGAGAAATCATATTGGTAAATGTTTTGCTCACACAACTCTTTACATTAATTATTTTTTACTTGTTTCTGTAAGATTTCATTTTGTAAGAATCCAGAGAATGTTTTCTTAAAATGTGGTCCCGTCCCTCAAAACTGATTCTAACTGCTGGAAATTTAAAAAAAATAATAATAATAATAATAATAAGCAAAACAGCAAATCCAAGCAAATATAGTTATTTCCAAAATTTCACTAGGAGCATTACACAATCACCCATTAACAGAAAATGCTGAGTGAAGGGTAGATCCACAGAAAACAAGTTTCATATTCTGTGGACTCTAGAGTTTATCAAGCAAGGTATTTACACATCTTGGTTACTTTCCATTTCCCTCTTGTGATACAATAAGTGGTGCTTCTTTTATTTCCTTGAGCTTTTTGAACTGATATCATCTCCCCTGGAGCAAATGGGGAACAGCATCCAAGTACTGGCTCTGAGTCTTTGGCCTGCTCCAGAGCCATGCAGTGAGATTCATAGCTGTCCCCTAACGTGTCCCTCTGCTCCTTTCTTCAGACTCCAACTCAGTTTTCATTTTTTTCCCCACAAAGACCATTGTGTGCATTTCCCTGCTGCAGATTTCAGAGCTTACCAGGTGCAGTCACCTGGAGCTCCTTTTCCTGGATTGTGAAAAATGAGCAACTTCACAGCATTTTCTGCCTTTCAGACTTCAGGGACAGCATTTGACTTGACCAAAGCTTCACCTACTCTTTCCATGACTCGTAAAAGTCCTTCCTATTTTTGTTACTATATGTATAGTAGAAGCGTATCAGTCAATGGCATCTCTCCAGAACCTTCTTTTGTCAGGTGCAAGAGGCAAACAGATCTCTGAATGCTTTGTAGCAACCTCTTGGTCTTCTGTCAAGAAATTCCTTGTCATCTATCAGAGGATCCTGCTTCCTCTTTAAAAGTTTCTTCTTTTGGGTGTGAAATATTTCTGATTGTAGGGGCTTTGGGGGATTTTCTATATAGAAAGTTCCTTTACCACTCATGCTCATACCATTTCAAAACCTCCCCCTAGCTCATTCTGCAGTCTCAGCTGCCACTTTGCAGCCTTCAGGTTTCTTACAAGAGTTTTAATTCTCTTGCTTATTTCTATTGCCTTTTTTATGCTTAGTGTATCGATTAAACAGGAGCATGCACAAATAATTCCTCTTTGGCTGACAGCAGACCTTGCACAGCTTCACTCAAAAGATTAAGACTTATAAATGCCACATCTGGACAGCCACAAGATGGGGACAAAACCCACAGGACCCTCCCTGAATGGGCTGTACATTTTTGCAGGCATTAAACTAAAGTGATAGGAATTCTGTTACTCAAGAGTCTCCCTATTATGCATCTTCAAATATTGTAATTTCCCCCCCCCCAAATTTATACATGTTCAATATAGCATTATGGCCTCTGTCGTCAGGTAACACAGCTATCCAAGTATCCTGCACTCCAAAATAAATTCTTGGCATAATGTCAACACTCAGAAATTACTGTTTCTCTCACACCAGGCTTTAGTGTGATGTAACATAGTCAGAAGGTGGCAGGGGAATCTGTGAACCAACAATAAAACCATCTCTGAAAATCTCAGATAAAACTGAAACCATAGCAAGGATTTTAATACTTGTAACACAAAAAGGTCAACTGCTTTGCCATTGAAGTTCCATGTATTTCCTGCTGTCCATAAATTTTCCTTACAGGCCAGGGTTTTGGGCACAGGAAAAAAGTATTTGTACCAGGAAAGCAGAGGAGATGGCTTGAAGTTGAGTGAAATGAAATCTGAAGCTTCTTTTCCAATAAAAAGCAGCAAAACAAACAACACTGCCAGTCACAATGCCATCTCCAGGCATTGAGTCAAGTGTCGAGCTAAATAGGACAAACTTCCACAAACTTTTGTTTCAAACTCCTGGCAAACTCCACCAAAAAGAACTTTGCACCCCCTTCTGCTCACTCAGGGACATAAGAACTGTCCCTACCAATTTGACAACTAGAGACTGAGGAAAATGTGAAAGAAGGATATTCTGCAACCTGGGAAATGCAATCACAAGGGACACAGGATGCAGAAAATTTCAACCTAGAGAAGGTAAGACTGAAATAATAAATTTGTGTTCTCTTGGCAGAATGAAGAAGCTAAAAACATGAACTTGATGAAGCAAGCCAAACTACAGTAGAGAATGAGAAGCAGGAAGGAAAGAGGATGACTCCAAGGAGAAACAGCTCTTCCAGTTTCCAGCAGACCTTCGGAGAGGTGTTACCAAATGAGAAGACAAAAGACTGATCGGAGCAGGAACCAACAGCTGGGAGAAAATGAACAGATCAGGAAAGAGTACGTGTGATTATTTTGCACATGGTTAATGGGGGAGAAGAGGTCCTTGAACTTGTGTGGGGTGAGGTCACCATGGGTGACGTGAGCTCTGCAAAGCAGCACCATTGTTCTCCCTGAAGTCTTCCCCTCTGGACGGTCAAAAGAAAATAACTGTTTTCACCATCTTCTCTTTTAATTTCAAGACACGGTGATTTGGCTCCAGCTGTTTCCACACCCTGCTTTACATCCACGGTCCATGTGACCTTTCCTCCCTCCCCCCACCCCCAGCCATTTCCTCTCTGAGCTCTTCAGAACAGCTTATACCAAACAGTATTTAGCCCTAATTCATTCTTGCTCCATTTGGTTACTTCTCTCAGCTACAAAACACGAAATAGCTGCACTTCCCTAATGAGACAAAAACACAAAAACCTACTGAAAATATTGGCATTGGTAAATTCTTCTAATGCAAAAGTCAACGCTGCCCCAGCCCCCCGTCCTTCATTTTCCATCTCTAACACATATATTATTAACCACCTTTTTTATTTTGGTGCTTATGAAAGAATACATGGTCGATGTGATCTTGTGTCCCTGGGATTAGGAGTTAAGACATCCCCTATAAATCAGTGTAATCTTTATAACAGGACATCGTTGCATTGAGCATTCCTGTCTGTATGATGCATTTTCAATTACTCTACATGTTTTCTACTTAGTAAGCCAGCTTAATTCTTTGCTATGTCACAATATTAGAACATGTCCCAGGTTAGAAAAAAAGGAGCAATCTTGGAGCCCTTGTAAGTTGTTTAGCCTCTGGCACTTATAAATCCAAAAACACAAGGGAAATCCCTTTTTCTTGCTTGTAATATGCCTTTAGATTTATTACTTAAAGAATCTGTTCACTTAATCCTCAGCTGAGGTCAGGGTTCATCTGCATTCTAATAAAGGTTTTAGCAAAAATAAGACAAAACAAAAAAATTAAGGAGTTGGGTATGCCTGTATAAGCAAGCAATACTGCAGATAAAGAATATTCCCAAGTAAATTCTCCACCAGGAAAGAAAACGAAGCAGAAAAAAAAAAAAAAGGCAGGATGCTTTAAATTACTCTACACAAATCCAGACCATCTATCTTGGGCTGCTCTCTTCGACAGCTTGGCCAGGGTGGGCAGGCAAGGCAGAGGCTAAAGAGCTCTTTAGGGACCAAATTACTGTTTCAAAATGGGCCTGCTGCTCCAAGGATATGACAATATTATCTGAGAAATGTTACAGACATTGTGTGTCCTTCAGAGTTCTGCTAATACATCTCCTGTGATTGGAGGCATGTGTCACTACAAAAAAAAATCCAGAAAGAAAAACCAAGAAAAGATGTTCATTAAAAACAGACTGAGATATCTGGATGCAAAATTAGGAAAATGACCAAAATATGGCTGTGAAACTTACTAACATTTTATGTTGATGATCACATTTGGATTTCCAGAGAACTAATGTACAGATGTTTTATGTTGTCTCTTTCTTTTCAGAGGGGGCTTGTTTAATTTATTAGGTTTTGTGGTGGAATGAAACAGTGCAACAAATTCCCTAAGAGGTACGGTTAGAAAAAAAAAAAAGAAGAAAAATGAGGCAGAAAAGTTATCTTAGCCTGTATTCCTAAAAATTTGCATATGAATGAGCATGTCTGTACATCTCTGTGTGCAAAAAAATTATATTTTTTCCATTATATCAAAGGAAAGAGTTCTGTTTGTCAAGGAAAGATCCCAGAAAAATCTATATGTACCCTGAGTTCCAGCTGATTCCACTGAAATTCAGGCAAATCCAAGGCCACTGAAATCCTGGTAATTTCTGTATACACAGGACAAAGCTCCTTTAGCTACATATTCTGCATATTCATATTCTGCACTTCAACTATCTGGTTTAAAACAGCTCTCCCAAAAAGCACCCCTCTGCAGAGATCTCAGGTCAAATCTATGAATTTGGTTGGCAATGCACTGAGCAGGGTTTGCTTCCAGAGCACAGGCAGGCATTAAGTATCAGAGAACTATTTTAACATCAACAAGTACTCCACAGCCAACAAATATTTTGTGCAAATACTACCAAAACAAAATTCACTGGAATTTTATTACCATGAGGTCCTAATCCCTGCTGTGCAGATAAAAGCACCTGCATCTGGGTAGCATTTTTTAGAATTTCTCCTAGTTTTCAAGCCAGAGACAACATCACCCTCAGTGCTACAGATGTTTCATCACTGATGAAAATCCAACTGCAACTATCAGCACTGATTGTCATAGCATTGTTAGACAGAACACTGAAGGTACAAATTAAACACAAGCACTTTGCCCTTTTTCCAGACACATTACAGCATGGAGCATCCCTCATCCATATTATTGTGACACAAAATGGAGTGGGAGAGGAGGAATAGTATGTTGCTCCACTTTTCTTGGATCCTCCAGACTGCAGATCAAATTTCTAAGGAAAGGTATGAACACAAGCTGAGGCAACATGAAAATTCCCCCATTTTTTTTTTTTTTTTTAATCACAGCTGGTTTTGCCTTGCAGGTTCTGGGCCCTGATCTGGCAGTGTGATACTGCCAGAATTTGAATTTCATTCAAACTGGATCCTAACATAGGAACTTGGAACTAAGGTAAAAGCTTTCCAGGGAAAGGAGTACACTTAATCGTGTTTTCCCCAGCACAAGCCTGTTATCTACAATAACAAACAAAATTTACATCCTTGAATTATACCAGGTGGAACAGTGATTTATTCATCAGTTTAGGAAAATTGTGAAGCTGTCAGAGGGCACCTACTGTGAATGTTTGCACAGAACCATGTTCATCCCTGTTTACAAACAGAAGATAAGAGGATTCAGAGAGAAATTTCCATACCGTAAGCATCTATTAAGACTGCTTGTTCTGCTGGTATATCATAAGTTCTTATTTCCATTTACTTCTGTTTGCAGAAAAAAAAAATCAATTTAGGGAAAAAAAATAAATAAACCACTCTTCACAGGAGAAGATCTCAGTAATCATATACTGAGCTGAGTACACCATTCTCCTCAGAGCAGCATTGAGCCTTCAGTTCAGCGCACGCTGATACTGCAAATGGCCTTTCCTTCCTTCCCAAAGGCCAGAAACAGAACCCGACCGCATACTCTGGTTTGGGGTTTTCTTACACTTATGGGTACTGAAGGACTGGTTTGGTTTTTTTCTTGATCTGATCCATGACCAAGCCCATTTCTGCTCTTATACAGATTTATACCATCCCTGACCTCCCCATCACTCCTGTTCACTGACACCACAAGACATAGGAGCAAGCACATCTTTTTCTTGCTCCTGTGTGTGGTCCTCACTGGCACACACAGAGACTGAAGTCGTTTTATTGTGACTAAATCACCCCCATGAACTGAGCTGTCTTTGTCAGCTGGCACTGGGCCTCGCCAGAGCTCTCCGAGTGCATGATGAGATGTTTTCAAGAAAATAATTGATTAATTGAGAAGTATGGGTTATATTAATACTTTGCTATGATTACAAATTCAATTCCCCAACTCTTCAATTAGGTAAATTCTTATCAGTAAGAACATTTCCACTGCCTATGAGCAAACAGTTTTCTGAGGTATTTCTGATTTTCTGGACGTAGTTTAAATTACAACTCTTCCTGGGAAGCAAATTATTCCTATTCTGGTCAGAGCTCATGCTCCAATCCTAAAAAGAGCTGGCTGCCTTCTCTTGGCTGTCTTTCCCCAACCTCTAAAGGCTTAACTCAAGCCACAAAAGTTAGTGTCTGGAAACCAAAGGCAATCACCCTTCTCCCGATTAAATCCCGAATTGCCATCTAAAGTTCCCTACATTCAGCTTTCCAATCCCCTTATTAGACTATTTTAAAAGCAAACCACAGTGGGGTTCCAACAAAGACCACGTCTCATTGTTATAGGCTTGACTGTCAGTAACTAAAGATGTCACACATGCAGAGTGTGCCCTGTGATGAGCAACCGTGTCAAAAGAGGTTCTCTGTTAAAACACTGATACTTTAAGAGTGGGATTTTCAAAAGCACTCAGCATTCACACAACTGTTCAATGGCAATGCTCCCCAGCTAGGGCAATATTGAACACTTTTGAAAATCCCATCCTACATGTTTACACAGTCTTTTAATCATTTCTGCCCAGGCTGGCAGGCCCTGGGTGCCAGAAAAAGAAGAAAAGGATTTAACAAAGCAGAAATAAAAATAAGGAAAAATAGTATCTAAGGTAAAGCACCTCCTTTAATAAATTAAAGGGTAAAATAATTCACATTTTGAACCCCCCAAAGAAAGCTAAGAGTCAAAAAACAGCTAGAAATAAAGCAGTACTCCAGTGATATCAAATAGTCCAGTCTGGATAAATGCTTAAATTCAAAGGTTTAATAACCAAATGAAAGAATACTGAGAATCATTAGAAAGGAAGACAACGTGCTCTGTAACATTAGAGAGAGCTGATTAAATGGGCAGTTTGTTCTACAATTTGGTCAGTGGCATTTTGGCAGTACAGTATAAATGGGTGAGGATTAAGTCATTTCTCAGCTTCCCTTGGCAGAGTCTTTTATTATTTACACTATTTACTTCAGGGAAGTCCTGGCGTATGTCATATTTATCTTGCTGAAAAATGGGCCCGTAAATGCATATCACCTCTTGAACAAAGCAAAGCATTGTGATACTAATTTGGTTCATGAAGTACGTAATTCAGCCTCTCTGCACAGGGGCAACGTTTGTCTCCTGCTTTATTAAACAACTATAAACCCATTTTTTTCACTTGGTACTGAAACAGGCCAGGCCACTGCCACACACACATTGGCCTTCTGGAGGGCTGCCCGCACACAGCCACTGCCATCCTTCAGCACCCACCAGCACCCCGTGATGAACACAGACATGCCTGCAAGACCACAGGGGATGTTTGGACCAAACCTTTCCAGCACAGTTGGGATAACAGGGAGGCAAGTCCTCAGAAAAAAGCAAATAGAAACTCCCTGCTCACCTCTCCAACAATCACATGGAATTCTTAGTTCAGGCAACACCTCTTGCTGCAGCAGGCTTGTCTTGCCAGTCCAACCAACAAGATGTGGGTCCAGAAGGGCACAGCACAGGCTGAGCACAGAGCCTGCACATTTCAGGATGATTTAGCACACCCACACTCCCCACACAGCAACACGCAGGAGCATCACTGACTGCACCTCCTGGCAAAAACCCCCTCCCACACCAGCAGAAATGCATGCTTTAACACCCATGGCATCCAGATTTGCCATGTCACTGCAGAGTACAGTGTTTTGCTTTTCAGTAGCCATATCTCTAACCACTTCCCCCACCAAGAGCTCTTTTGTGCTTCATTTCAGATCATAAGTGAGATTTTCACTACCCCAGCTACAACATATCCTAGGAGCTGTACACCTGCCTGGTGTTTACCACTATCTGCACTATGAAATACATAAAAGTGCTGTACAGGAACAGGAAAAAAAGAGATGGAGAAAACACAAAAAGGCGACTTCCAATTATGAACCTCTTTTTCTAAAGCAGACATTTTATACACAAGTGGTTTAAGAGTAATTTGATATTACAGAGCAACCAAGTATGGGGGAAGAAGGAATGATGTGTGCAGCTTACAAATGCAGAGAATAAATACACATTTTTAGTGAATTGAGAGTGTTTAAAATAATTTCACAGACAAGATTCACTTATCACCACAGGTGGCCTGTGTAATAGATGTTTTAGTTGAAGATGCAAAAATTTGGAGTAGCAGGAATTGTTGATTACAAGCAAGAGTGTTTGCACTTAAAATCCTATCAAAACTGATCTTTGTAAGCAAATAATATTAGACTAATCTATTCTCCAGAGGTTATTAAGTGCGTAGGCAGAAAACAGCATTGTCATAATGTTAATTAATTTGAACAAATGGGGTAAGGGGGAAAGGAGCTGCTTTTATGAAAGTTTCTCATTTCATCTTCAGAAATATGTTAGACCAAGAGCTGATCATAATAATAAATACCTAGGTTTTAAGGGTTGTTTTCCATGAGAAGGATTATGCAAATACTTACTTTACATGCAGAACTATTGTGATTTATATTCTAAGTGAGAGATTAACCAGAAAGAGACCAAAAATCCAAAGCAAAAGCCAGAGCTCTGTGTCCCCTCATTATCCAAACTGCATTCATGAACCAACACGGGACTTTCCATGTGGCTTTGCTCTGGAATGCTGCTAGGACACACAGCATTCCATGCAGGAGAAGATTATAGGATCAAGACCCAAACTACCAACAACCAAGCCGAGGGCCGGCTCCCGAGGAAGCTGTCACCCCACACGAAAAACAAAGAAGAGGCAAGAAATGATGTGGAAAGAGACATTAAAATAAATCTAAGTGCTTTTGAGTTTTTGAACAAAGATATGGTTTGGATTCCCTTTTATCCTCAGCACCTACTTTATGTAGCTGCCTAAGAAATCCTGCTTTCAGATCCCAGGCTAACAGAGCAAGAATTACCAAGTGCTCTCTACCATTCTCCCCTGCTGTACACCTCAGCTTGACAGCCCTTTTTTCCTTGCTTGATTTGTCCCAAAATAAGGATGTCACACTTTCCTTAGCCACAGTTGAAGATAACAGCTCAGCACCTCTCCTCATCCACTATGCAAAACTGATTACAGTAACAATTAACTAAAGCTGCTGGCTATCAGTCTAAATAGGTTTATCTTTGTGCTCCATCCTAGTTCACCTTTTATAAAACAAATGTTGTCCTTTAAGCCACCATGTGCTTACCACCATGCTGCCTCATAAGCTGTTTCCTCCCGTCAATGAATTTCTCTTCACTAAAGACTTTTTACAGGTGGCAGTTACCTGGTGTTTGTTGCCCCCATCAGGAAAAGGCACAGGTGTGCTGAGGGTCACCTAGACAACAAAACAACGATACTGCAGGGTGTTTTCCACGGAGCATTGCCAGCTAAACCTAGAAGATTGACTCCTGCACCCAGTCACTTGCAGAAAATTACAGAGGACAAAAGCACACACAAAGAAGGGGCATTAAATTCAATGATGTGTGTGCATATAGAAGCGGAACAGGCAGTTTCATCCTGTAAGTTTTAATTGCTATTTCTCTGGAAAACTCCCATAACTCAGTCATTAGTTCTAAGTATTAACAGCTTTCCTCAAGAGAGGATAAAAGCCAGAATCTCCATGACATCCTCAGCATCCAATGCAGCAGCTTCCCTTAAAGAAAGTGGTTCTGGTTTTTTTATCCTGTTCCATACATATGGAATATGCCATGCATAATGGCAATAATGCCATGAAAAGATGGTTATTTTTGTTGTTACTACAAGAGGAATCAACAACTTCCATTTAACTTAGAGAATATACAATCATAAAGCTATGTCTGACAAATAAAAATTTAAAAGTGCATTGGTGGTTTTATGTCTTTCTTGGTCCACAGTCTTGTGGGGATTCTATAAGCAAATACCTAAAGTAGCAAAAGGTACCATGTGCTCCTCAGATGGTATTAAGGACAGGTACATATTACATCCATCTTGCAGAGATAAGAAACAGCAGAAATACAAGTAGTGGAAACTGAGAAAAATACAGATCTAATGTCATTTCATGCTGCATATCCTGCTGCACAAACAAAAGATCCAGTCTGTGACAGTTTTGCATCTTCAGACACTGTATGGGATTAGCTTCTGCCATATTTACTAATGCAATGGATGCTGATTTTTTTCCTTTGGATTTTCCTATTAGAAACACAACATGCAGTTACTCCATTAATTTATTTTCAGCCGCCAGTAATCAGTTGCTTGCTCTCAGCAATTACATAGAGTGGGCATTATACATGCATGTCCTGTTCCACACCTGCAGTATTCTGAACACACACACACACACAAAAAAAAAAAAAAAAAAAAAAAAAAAAAAAAAAAAAGCCACGGTCAAGCTGACTTAATAAACTTTGTAACAGGCCGGAATTAAGATGAGAAATGTTTCATCAGGAAAACCTTTTCCATAAGAAAAACTTTAGAACAGTGCCTATGCCATGCCAACCAAATCCACACGCTTTCTTCCATGCATCAATGCCACTTCGTTCAGACTGGCTGGCTTTTTCTGCAGTGACCCCATCTTGCCTTCTGTATTATTTAGAAAGATTTATAGCTGGGTGTCTCGTGTGCTGAAACATGAGCTCTGACCCCCAGGCTTGGAAGTTGTCAGGCAGAAACATTAATATTATGCCACATTAGGAAAGAAAACTCATCAGTAGCAGCAAACCAAACGACAGAGTGAAACATGATGCTTCTTGTCATACATGACACCGAACACTTAAACATACCCAAAAAGGTGTGCCCTCTAATGTGTCACCTGGTCTGCTGCAGAAGGCAACAGCCAAGGAGTTGTGCCTCAGGTGGGGCTGCTCCTGCTAAGGGTGATAGAGGAGAATCTGCAGTCACTGCATACAGTAACATCTCAGTGTCATGCAAAAACACAAATACAGACAATTCCTGCCTAAAAGGACTTCACAGAGATAGTCAGGGGGAAGGATGGAGAGAGACACAACCTACATGTGGGGCATTAGGAGTCAGAACTGAGAGATGCAAAATGGCTTCTCCAAAAATGCCTGAGAAATCTCTGCCTGAGCACGGGACTCTCCTGAGACCCCAACCAGTAACCCCACACCATATGATTCTTCTTCACTCAAATCCTCTACAGTGACAGAGCTGGCAAAATCATTTCATCAACAAATGTCTGTGTGCCACAAAACAGCACAAAGCCCTAACCTGAGATTTTAGAAAGGGTTGGCTAATTTTAATGACTCACAAAATCAGTTGTGATGCTTCATGCTAAAAATAGACACTAGCAGCCTAAGCTTCAGGGAATAATCAGATTGCCACACAGGTAAGCAAGGATTTTCCTCACAAATCCCACAGAGCTTCAGTTTGGCAGATATCTGAAGGAAGCATATACACATATATGTGATTTCTCTAATCTTTTTTCCAGTTTCATACACATTGATGTCTGTAATACATAAGATGATAGATAGATAGATAGATAGATAGATAGATAGATAGATAGATAGATAGATAGATAGATACAAGGTCTGAATTAAGAACACAGAATTTACCATGTTGTAAATGTGGTCATTAAAGATTAAAAATATTACCCACATATATTTTGCTCATATGTGTGTTTTGCATGCAATCTGTCAATAATTTACCCCACCTCAAAAAAATGAAATAAAAGAGAAATTAAGAAAAGAGAAAGAGAATGGAAGGAGAAGGGGCAGGAGGAAAATAGGAAGAAAGGCAAAAGGAAAAACTTGCTGTCTCTGCTTCCTAACACCAGTTTCAAAAGTCATGTGAGCTTCAACTACCTTGATAAAATCAGAGGAGTAAAGACATATATGTTTAATCATTGAGGCAGATATGACTATTTCAAAACCATATATTTTATTCAAATATTATTTCCTTTTCATAATAAAAAATGTATTAATATGTACTTTCTGACTAATCTCAGCAATACCTGGTAATTTTCCCATATCTTTAAATATTTCTTAGAACAAATGGTCTTGGGTCTTCTCACGTGCCACGTGCACAGGTGTATGAGTCTGAGCAAGGTCTTGTTCCTCACTTGAGGATCCAAATTTTCTTTTTCTCAAGATTTAATGTCCCTTTTATAATATATGGAAAACCAAAATCTGAGCACACAGGATGTTTTTTTTTCAGACACTAATCAGAGAAACACTAATTCTTATGGAAAAAATGAGGCACAAACAGATTTTCGCCAGCTTCACATAGCGTTGTTGTACCTTACTGAGCTCTTCTAAAATTCCAGCACACCAGAGCAGTTATGGAGCCCTATCATAATTTGCACCTCTCCTGACACTCTGCTGGTTCCACAACTTACATGCACCACTAGGCATGGACACAGCCCCTCTTCCCCTGAAGGGTCTGCTCACGAGATGCACACAGGGACAAACATAAAGAAAGGAATTCTACTGAACCAAAGGGAGTATCAGAGTGGTTCTGGTCTCTCTAAGGTGTTCAGAATAAGATCTTGGTTGCAAGGCAAAAAACCTGGAAGAGGTATACATCTGCAAAGGTTTGCATATTCCTTTCAGTAAACATCTGCTCTTTTAATGAGAAGTCTAAGCCAGCTTGTGGCATAGCTTGTGAATCCTGGACATTCTGGGGGGAGGCAGATTGTGGTTTCCTAACCACAGCTAACTGGAAAAACCCTTTTCACTACAATCAAATTTTACATATTCTCCTGACTTTAAAAAAAATCCAGAAAATTTTGACCCTTAAACACAGAGGTTTGCAGCATGCAAGATTTTAATTTTCTAAGAAAATGAAACAACATGAATACCAAATTTTCCTGATTTATTCCATCCTTCTTGCTATACTTTTAGCAGGATACCTACCTCCTGCCACTTTCACAAGTTTTATATACATGCTGTGCAAACAAAAAAGAGCATATACATGAAGAGAAGCAGCGGATGCAGAGAAGAATGCATGTAAACAACACAAGAAGTCCATTTTGACTCGAGGTTACTGCACAGTTCAGATTTTTTTTTCTTTTTTTCTCCTTGAGTGAATATGGAAATGCACCTCTGGGCTGGAAAGTGTAAAGACCAGGGACAATTTACAAATGTCTCATACATGAAGAGAAAAAACTGGCAGCCAGAGGACAAATGCTAGGATTGTGTGCTTCCCAGGCCTGCAGACTTTCAATTAAATTAAGTCTTAATAATTGTGAATACATTAGCAAATATCAAAGACTGAAATCAGAATACAAACAGAAAGGAAGGGAATATTTTTAACAGATCTGTTACTTGCAAAACAGTCAACCATCAACAGTGATGACAATTCAGCTGAAGATTCACAAATGCTCATCAGGGATAGGCTTTCCACCGATTTTCAGATTAAATAAATTGAAAACTTTGAAGAAATCCACTACATTTTACAGTTTTTTCTGTCAATTGGGAATTTATCCTGCCAGTCTAGAGATTTTATTTTTTTTTTGAGAATTTTTACACACACGTACAGCCAGGAAATTGCACTTAACCAAAGAAAGACCCAGCAGGCACAAAACTCGAGCAGAGATGAGAGTTGCACAATGCTGATGCCATGTCCTTTGTTCATCTAGAAGAAGCAAATCAGGCCTGACATGAAGTGATCAGAAGGAGCATTTGGCCTAGAGAACTGTGGATAAGGCCAAGACTGTCAATGTTGCAATCAGAGGCTCTGGGACAGACAAACAGCTCATGGCCAGGTCTAAGTTCACCAGGACCAACACGCTGCAACTGCTGATCCTGCAGTGAAGCTGCCCTGTGTACAAACTGTGCCCCTTCTGCGCTGAACGTGTCACACACAGGCTGAACCCAGAGAAGGTGTGCTAAGTACCAACAACAGCCACATAAAAATCAGGAAAAACGAATGGGGCATATGGATTTGCCGTATGGTGAAGCACGTACACATTGTAAAGAACAAC
This sequence comes from Cinclus cinclus, assembly GCF_963662255.1. Taxonomy (NCBI): domain Eukaryota; kingdom Metazoa; phylum Chordata; class Aves; order Passeriformes; family Cinclidae; genus Cinclus; species Cinclus cinclus. The sequence goes on from NC_085059.1 coordinate 17,451,394, forward strand.
CTCTACCCCTGAGTTCAAGACACTGTATCAGTGCACTCCCTCTTCCAGAAATTCTCATCCCAAAGCTGAAGACATTTCCTCCCTGTGCTATAGAAAATTCAAGGCACAAAACTGGCAACAAAATCTGCGATTTGTTTAAAGAAAACCTTAGTCTGACAAAAGGCAACTGGACAACACTCAGGAGGACTTCACAGGGTGGCCAAAACTCTCCAGAATCAAGGAGTCAAGTCCATACATTGCAATCGTAGCTTGAAAGCTCTCAAATGGGTTGTAGGGGGGGGATTTCCATTTCTTTATACGCAGAACCCCTGAAAGCACCTCTGTCAGCTACCTCACCACTAATAAAGAGCTCTTTAGACAATACACCTGCTTGTGAGTTGCAGAGTTCATGTAGAAAATCAAAGTTAATAGTTTCTCAATACTATTTTCATTTCCTGCCCACGATCCCAGTGCACCAAAGTATTTAAGCATGTGCTTTAAACTTTGTTCTAAGTGCTCAGAAGCACTGCTGCGTGGTGCTTTTCCTGACTCCACTTAGAAGTGCAGGAGAAGGGCAACACAAGATAATTAACATTTGCAGTACACATTCCTTTCATTTGAATTTCACTTCCTGCTCAAAAAACACAATTGTAATTTGCACACTGCTATTCTGAGTAACTTTCAATCAATATGACAGTTTAAAAAATTGTTTCACATGATACATAAACAGCCTGGAGCAAATGAATCCAACAAAAACAAAATATTTGCAAACAGAAACACCAAAGAGTTTCATTTCACTCTAGAAAAGTAAAGAAACCTGCTTAAAAACAATTTAAATGAGTAATGTATTTTTCCAAGAAAAGTTTTGTTTTGGGTTTTGGTTTTTTTTTAAGATGAATGAGTTGGCAGATGTTTTACTAAAACCATTAAGGCAAGATGGCAATAATTTCTGGGTATGTTAACTAACCCACTGCTAGCTGGATCATGTGATGCATGACAACACAGTTTTCACATTAGGTGCAGAAGCAGTCTACCAGTTTGAAAGTCAATCATGTGAGTATCCTGTGCCCCAGCCTTCCTATCCCCAATCCAGAACGTCATCAATAAAGGGACAGATATAAATATACCTGTGTGTAACTTTAGTAACAGATTTAAGGTAGGCGCTTATTAATATCATGAAGATATGATTCTTAATAATGTGGGAGCAGAGCCTTATATAGGTTTGAATAATGACATTGTCTCATTGTATGCATAGTTTGTGCTTTTGTCTGAGACAGGTTCATTTTTCACTGGAGGGGAAAGGTTCATCTCACACGAGGGGGGTAACCAGTTGATGTTACAAGGCTGACGATTAGCCCCCTCGCTGTTCCACATGACACTGGGAAGGACTCCAGCAGGCATCCTTAATGCCTGCTTCAGCATCTTGAAGAAATTAATGAACACAGCATCGATGGCAAAACATTTCAATCAACCCCAACCAGCTGTGCCTACCATTTAAAAAATATAAATTTAAAAATGACACATTTATTTAAAAACAGGCTTATCAGAAGTTTCTTCGAAGGATACAAGTTATTTTGGGAGCAAGAGAGGGAGGAATAAAAAACAAGAAGGACAATGGTTGTTAGTGCCAAAAGATGTGCGATGGCCCCTGTGTTTGTTGAACAAATTAAGCACGTTCTGGTTTTTCACCTGCTGAAGTAGCAGCAGTGCATATGGCCCAGAAGTTAAAAATAAGGAAATATGCATACATTACCATACTTAATGGACGACCCTCTCCATTTAATATGCAAATTTCCTGAAATATTACTGAATGCCGTCTGTTCTAAATGAATAAATTTGAATTGCAATTAGAATAATCCTTTATAATTAATGAAAACTGTCAATTTTGGTTCATAAGTAATTTGATTAACAGGATGATGGGACACTTATCAAGTTCACTGGACTGCTAGGGTATGAGAAAGCTGACAGGGAAAATAAGGTGGTGCAGGCACTTAGGCACCACTGGAATATTATCCTAAATTATTGATAACACAAGCTAATGAACTTCAGAAAGTGAACTCTGCATGCTTTATTTAAAGGGACAGTGCAGTGGGGTGGCAAGGACTGGTTTGGTCATGATAGCCTTCTCCAAAAGACAGTCGTGCCATTACCCACTCTCATAACAGAAAAAATATAAAAGATCCACAGGCAACAACACACACCTACTTAAACCTGAAATTTACACTTCCCAGCTGCTTCCAGAGAGGGAAAAAATGTTCACACCATAAATGTAAGAAAGGGACAATGCAAGCCAGGTGGAACACAGTTTATATAATGCACCACAGCCACTATTTTATGTTGTATTTCCATTGGTTAAAAACTGGCACTCATTACACCTGGTTTTCCATGCTTTTTTCTTCCTATCATCCACCACGCAACAGGCCAGCAACATTTTTTTCAAAATGGGCTTTTGCTAATTGAAAACAGGAGAATGTTAATGTATCAGTTTCAGTCTTATAAGAAAAGCAATTTTGAAAACCAGCCACTACACACCCAAGAAAAGCCCCAGCTCTGAGCTCACCATTTCCCTCAACCCACGTGTTCCCTCACAATGCCATTCTGCCACAAATGGGAAAGATGACTGTAGGCCAAACCTCTGGGCTAATACACCACTCCCTCTGTAATTCCATTAACTTTGAGGGTCAGGGAGGATGTAATCCAATGCAAAAGTTGCCAGTAATGGCACTTTAAATCAGTATAGCCATCAGCACATACAGGCTGCAATTCTGATAATCTACCTAATGAGCCCAAATGTGAGTAATACACGTGAACCTTAGTAAAAATATCAAATCCATGGCAATGTCTGAGGATATTAAGTTCCCTAAATCAGTTTAGATTTTGAATGAAAAGTTCAGCTGGATACGTTATCCTGCCACAAAATGGAATATGGTGAAATTCGAAGGATTCCGTTTTTCTTTTCCACTCAGTGCGTCTTCTCACAAAGACAGTCCTCTAAAACCTTGCTTGACTCCAAACACATCATTCACCTCTCTTATGAAACCATGTCATGTTTTATACATTGCAAGTAGTATTTAGTGCATGCAATTATCCCATATCGCCATCACACAACCAACAGAACAATTCTGAATGCAACTTCAGAGTGAGATCTCTTTCCAAACATCCTGATAAAGCACATCCTGGATACACCCACACAGTATAAATGGAATCCAATGCAATCCGGCCTTTTAAATTTTGCAAACAACAAGTTGAAAATGGTAAAATCGCCTGCTGAACGAGCCTCCCCTTCGGCTGAGCGCAGGCACAGAGCCAGGGGATGCTGGGAGATCGCTTGGAAAAGCCTGCTATTATATAACAAAAGCCAGGGAGCATGAGCAAAGTTTTTAAACCATTAGAGCACTGAGAACTCAAACCAGATTTTTAACTAATCACTGAAAGACACTTCTATGACCCAGGGACCAAATCTCTGCTGAACTGTAGGTTCAGACATTCTGAGCACCAAAACAACGGCACTACCTACAGGAAGGCCACAACTTTGAGCAGGATGTAAGCATTCACAGATGCAAGAACTGCACCTCATTTTTAAATCAAACATTCTGATAATGTTCACATTTTGCCTAATGCAGAACATTTCAGCACAGGAGGCAAAATTTGTCAAAAGTACAAGCATCTGGAAAAGGTTTTCTAGAACTGAAATGCTCCAAACACAGGTGTGTTGTTATAGGTAGACATTATAAGAATTTGCAAAGCCAGAAATTTGTTCACTCCAGTAACCCTACCCTATATTCTTCTGTAGCCATTTTAGCTTGTTTCCACAAGAAAATGTAGTTACTGCAACACTGAGCAGCATCAGAGACACCCAAACACTTTTGAGCTCAGATCTTGGTACAGCACTCATCAGTATGGCAAATAAACCACATTACAAGAAAACAATGCCATAATTGGCCAGTGGGGCAGTTTCCTGTCTTCTTCCCCTGAGGCAATCAGGCCTTTTTTTTTAGTCTCATTTCCTAAGGAAACCAGGATCTGCGAGATCACATTGTCTGCTCATGACTCTCTCCCCCTAACAGTTTTAACCCTTTGTCCATTCTCTACATAAGTCTCAAAAAAAAATAAAGTTTTGATAGTTTCATATAAATGCCTTGACAGAAAAAGAAGTTATGCCACAAAAGGGAAGACAGGTACAACTCAGCCAGGCAAGTAGCAAAGGCATCCAAGTGGAAGGGAGCAGAGGATACAAGGATCACAGTTAAGGGAGAGCTCTGAAGGAAGGCAGGAGAGCACTGGAAGTTTGCAGCGGAACTCAGGTTCACAGGAAAGTACTGAGAATATTGCAGTAAGGGCTATAAAGGTTATGTCAGTGATCAAAGAACATTATGGTGACAAGCAGACATGATGAATGGCATTATTGTGATAAAGGAGCACAGGAAACAATACAAATCTGTGGAAAAACAGGGTTTAGTTTCATTAGTTTCACTGCTCATGGAACAAACACTTACTTTAACAAAACCATACTTTTTTTTTTTTTTTTTATCTCCGCTGTTCCCTCTACTGCCCTTTTCAACTACAGATTTTTTTCTTGCTGCTTTCACTGTGGCTATGGAAAAACATCTCCTACAAGCAGAAAAACAACAGAAGACCTGTTTAAGAAAACACTAAACTATCAGTCACACATGAACATAAGAGAGCTTATGTCTATGTCCTGACTTCACTCATTAATAGAATGTGGAAATTATGTGCAATTCTGTCATGCCCCTTGTCACTATCTTTCAACTTTCATAAATATTTGCCCCAACTTTCTTAAGAAGAGATGTCCTTTAAGAATCCAGCAACCATTCTAAGGAGCATTACTACCCGAATTTAGGACCATGATAAGTGTGGCAGCAAGATGCCTCTAACTCATCATGCAACTATAGAAAGATTAATTCTACAATGCAAAGAGCAAAGTTAAGAAGTCTTATGAATAGACCATGAGATGATACTTCCCTTTCCCCCAGAAATCTACTATTCTAAAAGCAAGGCATCAATTAGCTTTATCCATTTGGACATGTAAAGGTTGAACCAAGGTAAGTAAATATTGCCTAAACAAAACAATTGGGAAAATCTCCTGTTCTGAATTTGTGGTATCTGTTTCTACATAACATGACAGTGAATTCTTTAGGATTCCAGAGGATTGAGAGTGACCTATCTTACTGAGGAAACACTTCGGATAAAGCACAGCTCAAAGTTCCGGTGAAATCTCTTACTTCATTCATTCACACAACACAGGAGAGTTTCAAGTAACAGCTCCATAGCAGGGTAAGACTGAACCATCCACTAAATGACAAACAACAATACTGGAGAGGCAGCTGAAGGACACACCAAGATGCTGGACAGAAAAATGCCTCTATTTAATTCTCTGCCATGTGAATGGGAAACATAAATATTATATTCCCCTGGCAGAGTTTCAGAGCTATGAAGGCAAAGGGCAATCCCCAGCAGGTGAGAAAAAGTATCTGTTGGGAAAATAACCAAAATCTGGAAGTCCTTCCCTTGGGTGATATCACTAACCATTCAATTGAATAGAATGTATCTACTCTTGGATGCCACAATCATAGTAATAAGAGCCATTATCATTTGCTCTTCTTGGTGACAAATGCTGAAACAACCATTGCAAGAGGGAAAAGAAAATAAATAAAAAAATAACTCCAATGTAGATTTTAGTGGCATAAACCCTTCTGGATATGGATGCTAATTATAAGCTTATTTATTCATTCTCCTGATATATATATAGAGAGAGAGAGATTTTTTTTTCTGTTTGCTGAGCTAAGAAAATAATTTTCAAACTGCTGAGGTTAGTAAGGGAAGGTTGGAAGAGGGTGAGTGTTATACAAGGTTTTGCCCCAAACAAATGAAAATCTTTGAGTGAATTATGGTCTGACTAGTTTCTTTTTTAAGGCACATCAAGGCATTTCAGTATGTGTCAATAAAAGCCCACCTGGAGGAAGAAATTACAGAGCACTGGAAAGAACGCCAAGATTACTCAAGTCTTTGTGTTTTCATTTGTTTTAAATCTGTGTGTTGTTAAAACAAATGTAGAAATTAGCCATATGGGAACTTAGTTTTGGTGCAATATCTTCATCTGTCACCGCATTTGGGAAAAAAGAACACACACAAGATCAGTGGCCAGGGAGGGAGGGTGAGAACAGCACACAAGGAAACAATGCTGAACATATGCACAGGATTTCGACCTCGCAGCATGGTGACTAATGATTATTTCATAAATACTGAAGCTGGGATGGATTCTTATTACTGAAGGGGTACATTTTTAAAGATCAGCAAACAGTTATTGTATAGGAAGGTAGCTCACACCTCTCACTGGGACAACATGCCCTTCTACTCAGTGCTTCTTACCCAAATGCAAACCACAGACTATTTTCAATTCAAACCTTAGACCCAATCCATGTAAGACAGGGGCTTAATAGCTTTCCAAACTCTCATTTGGCCTCAGTTATACAACCAGCTGACACTGAAAATAATTAATGCCCTTTAGGACTCGCATCTGCTCCTATGGTTCCATGTCAAGGTTTTTAATTGGGCTATTTTGGCATTTGGAGACAATGGCAAGGTGAAATAACCTTTCTTTAATATTTCTGAGGTCAGAAGTTAGTCCTGCCAAAGGTCATCCTTCAGGTTCACAAATGAGTCATTTGTATCACCTAATGCAATCTGTGACTTGCAAATTGCACTGGGAGATGTTCTAGTGCATTAATTAGTCCATGTGGTGAATACTGAATTCATCATTACCAGTGAAGCCTGTGCAGGCGTGCCAATACTCGTTTTGGTGGGTTGCAGTAGCTGATTATATTACATATTCTCCTTCAAACCATGGCCTTTAATATCAGGCCTTGTTTCCTGCTAAAAGCAAAGACAAGGACAAACCGATACTCTCACTCTGAACAGTGCAACATAGAAAAATTGCACATCAGGAATTCTCCAAGCGTGCACGGAGCCACCTCAGCTCATTCATTTGGGTTCTGCATCCCAGACACTGCCATCCAGTACATCCACAACCAACACCATGGCGGGATTTTTCTCAAGTCAGAAGACAAGTGGAAACTTCTGAAACTGGGTTTAGTTGTCTCCTGCTTGTCTGAGCCTAAAGAGTAGTTCTGATTTATTTAATTTTTTTCATTAGCTGGTTGGTTGGTTTCCTCCATAGCTGTGGGGATTACAAGCTTTAAAAACAGACAGGCATAAGCAGTAATTAACTGCAATTCTCTAGTGACCTCATGTCTATAAAGGCAGGGCCTTTTAGAAAAGCACAATGAAGCAAGAGCACTACTAACATCTTTCAGAGAGGATCTGGTTAACAGGCAAATGTCCCAAGTTCCCCAGATTTTATTTCCAAAAGTGACGGGTCACTATCATCTTGTACACCTGCACATGGCAGAGCCACTCTCCTCAGGCCTGAGGATCCCTCTGGGGGCAGAAGGGGGGTTTCTCTTGTGTTTTTCCCCAGCTGCTTCCATGCCCCAAATCTCCCCCTGCAACTGGTGCTCCATGGCTGGTGTTGTTCACCACATTCCTCACAGCTGCCTGCCCCACACCCCTGCTACATTTAGGATCTCTCTGTGCCCCAAGACAGATCAATACCAAACCCAAGGCCACCTTTTAAAAATCAACATTCAGTCAAGCCTCCGTGCTGCCCAGAAACCTTGCAGAGAATTTCACCCCAAGTCACAGTCAGATCTTTCAGCTGGCTGGCAGCTATTGCCTATAATGAAGGGATTATTAATTTCTGTTTCAAAGGGATAGGAGATCAGGATATGGACACGGCATGACTGTACCATCTGTGCAGTTGACATATATTGATTCATACCATCTTCCCATCTGTCCTTGACACTACAGAGCATCAGAGGTCACAATCAACTCTTCGCTGGAATTCCCCCAAAAAACAAGTTTGCATCCAGTTCCCTGTCAAAAAAAACACTTTGAACCACTTTTACAGAAAATGGATCACCTCTTCAGTTATGGAAACAGATACAGAGCCCCCAGTTTGGCCTTCGAAATATTATACTTCTTGTGTGGGATATAATGACAAATATTATCACACAACAACAAATAGGAGTTTCAAGGTCTCTTAACAAAAGGCTCAGGCTAAAATATTGCTCTTGAAACAGAAAGCGATTGAAGAACTATGAAAACTACTGAAGTTCTAAAATTATTTGCATACATATATTATACCAGGTACGACAACCAGTCAGAGCAGAAGGCTGAGAAATGTGAAGTTGGGTGGTGTGTGCCTATGGAAAGTGGTGAAAAAAAAGAGAAAACCTGCTGCTGAGTAAATCATGAAATGTATCAAGGTCTCTTGAGATGACCTAGTTTTGTTTTCATGATAGGTATAATTTTTTTTCCTGTCATCCTATGCAAATTGCTAATAGCTCAGAAATGAAAACTTTTGAAATGGCCATTTTCTAGCTTTCGTTGGTTAAAATATTTCATCTGGCAGAGTCCACAGGATAACTGGAAGCACTGTGTGTAATCTAGGCTTAAGCAGTACTCATGAGAGACTGTATTTTCTGTGACTTACAACTGTCCCAAAACAGCCTTGGGTTAAAACATGTCATGCATGTTTTTTTCATTCCAAAGAACTGGCTGAAGAAAATCAAACCAGATTTAAGAAAACTCAGAATATTTAGAGGTCTGTGGTAGGAGGAATGGCAAGTAAACAACCACTTTTTTGTTGTTGCTGTTGTGACAGAGATGACTGCACAAGTCCTTAAATAATAGAGTTTAGTCCTCACACGCAGCTTTCCTCTTAGGGCTAAACCAAGCTAAACTAAGCAAAATCTCAACCAGTCTCACACCACCTTTTTTTACACTTAAAAAATAGGAAGGGAAAAGGACAACATGGTCTGGTGGAGTATCAAATCTGACATTGTGGGCTCTGATTTGATTTATGGCCATGTCTCAAACTACGAATCTCTACCAGGATCGATTTCTTTACCCACAGCATTAACACAACGTGAAATCTCTCTGCTGTTGTCAGAGTGCAGTAGCGAGGAAAAGCCCCAGAGAGAGAGAGATCTCCTTGCTGGATCCAGCTTGCAGTTCCAAGATGGCAACTCCATGTATTCAGGCAACAGAAACATGGCCGAAAAGCCTTGGTTGGGGATGCTCAGGTGACAAGAGCACGTCGGCAGGTACATTCTACCTGGCCACCCATCCCCGCCTGCCAGGACAGCCCAGCAAGGACAACCTGACACACTGCACAGCAGCTGTGCAAGCTCTCAGAATTTATGTTTTTTTCTGAACGACCCAGCCAGGTTCTGAAACTCAACGCCAGCAGCACACCACTGTTGTGGTTTACACCTGATACCTCCCCTCTGCATCATCTGTGCTCGCCCAAGTGAGGAATTTTATGAATTGACTTTTGAGCGCGTCCATCCCCAACAGGTGACGGCGCGCCGGGGTGCACTGGCTCCCGGCCCTGCCTGCGCCCCGTGCCAGGCAGCTTCCCTCAGCCCTGCCTAAAACTTCGGGCTCTGCTGCGCGTTCGTGTTTTATTCCAAGGGATTAAACTGCACCAGGCGGGGAGGGAAAGGGGCACAAACGCAGGGAGGAGCGGGCCCGCGGCGCTCAGGGGCCGCCACAACATGGCGCCGCGGCCAATTGGGGCACGCGCGGCGCCGGCCCGCGCGGCGCTGCCACCTAGCGGCCGCCGCCGCTCACTGCACCCACCCCCGCTCTCTGCCCAAAACCCCTTCGCTTTCATCACTCCAAAACCCGCAGTTTTTTGTCTTCCCCTTCCCCCCCAATAATTTAATTTTTGTCACCCCCGCGGGGAAACACCACAAAGGTGGGCGGGCGCCAGCTCCATCACACACGTCCAGCCATGAGGCCTCGAGGTACCTGGCGGTGCGAGGCCCAAGGCTAGTAACGTGAGGTGGCGGCGTTAATGAGGTAAAATATTGCCGCGTTATGGTTAATCTCTTAATAAATGCATTGAAAATCGGGCACCATCCATTAAAAGCTGCCCAGGGGTTGGATGTGAGCGGGCAGGTTTTCTCCATGTTAATTTACGGTGGGCAAATCAGAAAGTAAAAGGATTTAGGTGAAACGCAATCCAGTCAGCTTAGGAGTGCACACATGAAACGAGACTTTGGGATTTACCGTTTGACTTCTCGCCAACTTTTAAGGTTTCACAATTGCATTCCTTGTATGTGCTTTTTTTTCCTTCCAAAAATACTTCTTTTTCCCCCCAAAATATCAAATTTTTAACTCTGCTTCCACTAGGCATGTGAAAGCGGCGCACAAATAAACAGGACAGTGAAGGCCGGTTCCATCTCCCATGAAAGCTCGGTGCAATATCAGACACGGTCAAAGTATTAAGCACAGAACCCATCTAAAATGAAACCTTCTGAAAGTACTAGGTGGTTAAGTACCTTGAAAATCATGTTTCAAGGGTACATCGGGGGATTTGTCTTTGCTGAGGTGGATGAGAAGCCAGCCCTTTCAAGGCATTTGCCGTAGACATCACAAGAAATCAAAGTCCTGGCGCCTATAGGAACTGAGGCACCAGAGTGGCTGGTCAGAGCCAGGGGATTTACAGTCACAACAGTGCTGACAACAAATTGTAGGTGCTCTGCAAATCCTCAGGTGTGAAAGGTGCCTGAGACACCAAGTACCAGGGCTGCCCTCAAGTACAGCGCTAACGACTCCATCAGAAATTACAGCAAATCAACCAAATGGCAGAGGAACTATGGGGAAGGAGGAAACACCCAACAGGTCCGCTTCCATTAGTTTTCATACCTGGCTGAGTCCGTGTTATTTCACTTTGTAATAGAAGGATAAGGAGATCTTTGTAGTTATTTTACTGAGGTCAGAGAGGGTGATGTGCATCTAGAGCAGGCTTCATAACCAAGCAGCAGGAGTATTGCTGATCAGCTCAGAACTCACCTGAAGGCTAAAGCCTGAACTGTATTATCATTTACTTTTGTAAATCTGTTATAATATCTGCCACTGAGTCTAACTCCTACCCTTTCCTGTGTTTATTGCATACATGCTCTATATCCTCAATGCAAATGTATGTGTTTATGTGTTGGTTTGTTGTTTGTTTTAGTTTAATAAGTAAATGGTTTTTTTTAATGACAAAATGCTAAAATTAAAAAAAAAAAAAACAGGAAAAAAAATCTAAACAAAACTACCAAACTAGGTGTCTGTGCTTACAAATTCGTTTTACCTTTTCTCTACCTCCAGAGCAATAGGGTGATCCAGGAATCAACTATCACTTATCCCTGTAACTTCCTGTAACCTTCCTGTCTGGGCACAGCAAAGATAACCTCTGCCCCACAGGGCTCACAGTCTAAAAAGCTTTGTCCCACGTAACCTCACCACTGTAACCCTTTCTGCATCTTCCTCCTTCATCTCACTGCCATGCATGCTTTAAGAAATAATCTCAAGTGCTTCCCTCTCTTCTTTTTTAGTGATTCAAAGAGAAGAAAAGACTTGTTGTGGTCAACAAGTGAATGCTGCAGAATCCCAGTAATTAATCCTTGCATGTAAAACAAAACCACCCTCTACATCTACCTGCTTGTTCTAAGACAAGGAGACATTCCAACAGCATCACACGAGCACAAAATTTAACATAAAATCAGTGACATTTGCCACAAGCAGACCAAAACAATGTTTTGCATCCTCTGAAGACCTTCAAGCAGTTGCCACTGGCAGCAAATAAACCACATAATTCTCTGTTAAATAAGTTACAGGAAAATAAAAAATAGAAAGAAACCCCATTACTTAAAATATTCATCCCCATATCTGGATGATAAAATATAATTCTTATGGCAAAATATAATTTTTAGGCGCTATGTTCCCTATCTGCAATTACATCAAAATCACATTAATTGAGCTATAACACTGTCAGGCCCAGCAGCTGGGAGGCACATCCATACATTCTAAAGAGGTGGCCATTAATTCAGTGCTCCACACTGTGGCAATGAAGCTGGGATGTCCGTTCCCCAACGTGATTTACTGTCTTTCAAGCTGCTTAAGTGGGAACCTCTACAAAAAGATTTAAGTTAAGTGACTCTTATGCCGAGCTGGAGCTCATTTATTATTGAATTAAGTTTTCATTTCTTTTAAAGGGAAAGAGAAATACAGTTTTATTTGAAACAAGGTAAAACAGTTCAAAGGAACCAACTACTACAATTTAAGAAGTAAGAATATGTATCAGTGGCATTTTGTTTTTCTATTGCTGTAATGATATGGTTTATGGTTTATATATGTGTGTATGTATATAGATATGGAAAACCATATCTAGAAAATTAGAAATGAAAGTACAGATTAAATGGATCTGAAATATTTATGAGCTTAGGTACCAAAACTAAACACAGACTTAGTTTTAAGGCTATATATGCCTGTTACCTTAGCATCCTTTCTCATATACTTGTAGTTCAGTCTTTTAAATAATGTATTCAACCAAGTTCTAGATCAGAAAATATATTGTATTTTATTTCCTTTCAATAAAATAAAAGACTTGCACCTGGCCCTCAAGCACCTTAGTTAAATGGGGATGGAAAGGGTAGGTGTTGTTTTTGTCATGCACTAAAATCTGAGTCTGAGAGAGAAACAGAAATTTATCCTTCTCAAACAGCAGGTCCTCAATTTCTGCCCTGAAATTAGAACATCAGAACACAGCAATCAGTGCAATATTTGGCCTCTGTCCTCTAACCACATGAAAGAAATATATTGAGCTAAAGTTGCTGCCAGCTTAATTTTATTGAAATTAATGGAGTTTATCCAACAAAATATTTGGCATCTTCCATTTGATAGACAAAATGTGCCAGTGCAGGGAATAGGATTTGGAGGGAAAGCAGTTATTCTGCATGCTTAATATTTCTGCAATGCATAAATATTTCTGAGTCCAATATACTTTAAAATAATAATTAAAATTTGCCAGGACCCCCATAATGGTGTCATTTACACTCCAGTCACATGAGTCTACAGCACAAGACCCTTTCATAATTAGGAACGTACACTATATAAGCTCCCTCCCTAATTAGCAAATTATGTTGAAAATAGCATCCTGCTAATTAACAGTTATTATGGCATTTCTGAAGCTGAGGCTTTAATTATCACCAACCTAATGATTGTGTACAGAAAAAAACAACTTTTTTTTCCTTAAATTATCAATAAGGGCAGGAGATTATTATCAGGCGAATCTGCTGACGGCTGATTAATTTGTTTGATGCAAAGTTGCTGTGTGTTTCATATTATTTTATCGGAGTTGCAGGAAAAAGGTACATAATTTGGTTTCATTAGCAACTACTGCTATTTATCACTAGAAGATACCCCTCCCTTTTTTGTTGTTTGTTCAATTCTCTCTGTGTTTTTGCCTGCACCAGCATCAAAGTCAAGAGCAGGAAGTTTTAATTAAGTGACACTAATGAGGTCGTTGAAAATGATACTTCAGCAATTCAGCATGCTGTTAAATGTGTTTATTCTATAATGTCATCAAAGGTGATTGTTTTCCCTTGTAATAGATAAAATTCATTACCATAAGCATTGTACTTTTGAGTGTTAGAGATACAAAACGCGAGTTAGTCAGGTGTGTCTGTTGCACATTTCATCTCCTCTATCTCTGTAAATGAATTTGCATCTAAAACTATCCCTTGGAAAGGAAATGTAGCATGAGCTGTAGTTGTAAGGTGCTTTTTGTTTAGCAGTAGCCAAGCTGTGAGCAACCTTCTGGGGTGTGATCATTGGAAACCTGCTTTTAGAGCTGCCAACCCATTCACAAGCACATCTCAAAATTCTCTTGGCTGTAGCCTGCTTTGCAAGTCCTAATCAAACAGTTTGAGTGAATCATTTCCAGTTTGCAAAGGAACTGTAGAGGAGTGACACCAAGAATACCAAGATTTTGAAAATCAAAGAAATCATGATGGGCTGAAGATGAAGATGTAAAACATGTTTTGTAAGGAGAGGTTGTCATCTTAGACCAACTGAAAGAGGTGGAAGAAACACACTCTTCAAATCTGAATCAAGATTAGTTATGGGCATTTATGAGTCTCTGTTCCTCACTGGGGATTTGGCCATATAGAAATAACCTTTGTTTGGCCCCACATTTACACAGGAAAAAAAAAGCCTTAGAGATGTTTTCTAAGCTATGTTTTGTGGCTCCTCCACACACACACACCCCAAACCCAGTAATCCTGCAAGCAGAGCTAATATGAAGGGATATATTCATGTCTATAGATTTGCCATGAGCAGGGGCAAAAAATTCACAAAGGCTCCCAAATGTTTGCGACAAGACAGTCCTTGTTGCAGAAAGGATGTTTGTATCAATGTGGCACCTGGCCTGACCAATCCTCAAATTGTTTGATTCCTCAACAAATACATTTCAGAATTTGAAGAAAATTAATATTAAACTTCCAAATTCAATTTGCAGAACTGTGTTCAGTCAGAAGCTAACTCTGAACATATTAAGGGAGCAAAAAGCAGACTTAAATGAGGTTCAGCTCTCCTGACACCTTCCAGTAGGTTAAAGACACGGACATTCAACATAACTCAGAACATAATATAACACACAGTACTTCCTGACAACCCACTTCAACCCCAAAATTTCACTCATATGATTAAGAACGTCAAAATGTTGCTTTTCTGCCCTTGTATGCTAAAAAATAAGGAACTAGGTACATGTGAGCACCAAGGAGAGTAAAAATACAGTTCACATTTTAATTGTATTTTTTTAAACTACTACAGTTCTGAGATTCTGAAGTTCTCCTTATTTAGGATAACACGAAACTAAAAAACTAGAGAAATATGCCCTAGGGGAAAAGTCTCCCTTTTCTTCCCTGAAGAATGGAGGCAATAATTTGTTTTGGTTTATATAGAACTAATTTTTTAAAACTCTGTTTCTTTCCAGTATTTTTTTTTAAAGTCAGAAGAGGCAAAACCAAAAAACTACAAGTTATTCAGAATGCCAAGGCACCACAAATATTTTTCAGTGGCAAAAATCCAGTGTTTCCAATAAATAGCATTTGGACACTGCTCAATTGCTAAGTGAAATACAACATGGCATATGCGAGCTTAATACTGGAAATCTTTACTTACAGTTCAAATTTAGAGCAGCCTTTCAAAGTTTTGGTCTTAGTCAGATCCCGTTTTAAACACCTGGCCCATTCTGCATAGTTTTCCATTTGGCTGTAGGGAGAATGCTCTCCAACTCAAACAATATAAAGACACCAAATTCACCATGGTCCATGACAAAGATGGCCAGGCACATTTGGATTTGTGGTCCAGCCTTCCAGAGAGCCCGAGGAACACAGCATTCCCTGACATGATATTGCAAAGAGGTGGTCCATTCTGGTAATATGAATTGTGTTTTACAGTGCAAAGCCACTCATTTCCCCCAGTTGTCACCCCTTGCAGTTGCTAACACTGCAGGGACATATGAGAATGTACTGGAGATAAACGAGTCTCATCCTTCCTTCTTGAAGTCAATGGCAAAACCATCAATTTCAGTGGGGAAGAGCTGGGCCTCTAATGAGAAATAAACAGTTCCCAAAGTGATTTTTACAAATAATAGTTACAGTGGCACCACAAACAAGCTGTGATGGCTGGTAAGACATGAAAAGAATTCTTTGCTTTACAGTCAGGAGCAGGGAATTAGAAATTGCCTGCAAACTCACCCACCCATCCCCACGGCAGGAGTCATAAATCATCATTTTGTCCACACCGAGCAAAAAGCAGGAATCACAGGAAGATGCAGGGAGAGCTGCCCTTCATGTGGATAGCAGGGGACACGTCTGGGTCACATGACCCCTAACCTTATCTTTATTTTTCCATCAAGCTCTGTGACATTTGTCCTTTTTCATTCAATAAGATGCAGGACTATTTGCCATTTTCAAGTAACCCCATTATACAGTACTTCCCATTGACAGACACGTCCCCACAGTACAAGGTACTTTAACTCCTTCTAATAGGTTTCTTCCCGACTCCTGTATCCCGAGTGGGATTTTGTGTTTTGTTTGCTTTGACAAAAAGAAGAAAGGGAAAAAAGAAAGAAAGAAACATACCCCCTGGGAAAGTTAACCTCAAAACATAACATTTCTGAAGCAGGATAAACCACTATCGTAACTGCAGAGGACAACATAATTACAGGCAAAACCATAGAAAAACAGATGTACTGAGCAAGCAGTCTTGGCAGTCCAAAGTTAGAAGGTCAATAGGTTGGGTTGCCTAAATTGTAGCTTTTCAAAGCAGGAATTAGTTTCTTTCTGCAGATTAGCCACTTGAGGATCTATATTTTGTCTGAAATCACAGGCACCTTCTCATCCAAAAGCCCAACTTCTCTAGAAATATAAAAATTTACATAAAACTTCATTCCAACTAGTACAAAGGGCTAGGGGAGGAGCTGTGGGTAGAAGCTGACAGTTTGCATCTCCAGAAGGTTTCTAGCAGCTTCACAAAATGCTTTTTCCTATCAGTGACTGAAACATGGAGCTGCATTGTCCTTCTGCCATCTGAAGGGGCTCATCCTGGTGTCAGTCTTCCAAGTGGGAGAGGACATCCCATTTTTATCTGTCCCCTAGAGATAAAGGCTGAAGGTATCCTCAGGGGAACAAGTACCTTTATATCTGAGTTCTGACATATTTTTCTGGAAAGCTGAAAAATGTACCCATCTGCTCTATCCACAATATTAAAAATTTTCACACAAACCCTGCCAATTTTAATAGATTGGAAAGAGTAAGGAAGAGCTACTCTTCCCTTTTTACTGATACAAAGATGAGGCCCAAAGAAACTTTGTAAAATAAGCTATTCTGGCAAACCAGGACTTTGAGGAAGAATCTCTCAAGTGACCACCAGCAGCTTAATAGCTCTCAGCAACCTCCACAAATACATGTGGCCTCCTTGCCATAAAGAGTATTGGTGAGCCCAGTCTATGAGGTAGAGAACCTCTGCAAGGGGGAAAGATCCAGACTCCTGAACAGAGAACAAGATTAAATATTTCAGGCAAATCCTTTGATGCCTGCTCAGTCCAAACCATGCCCTTCCTCAACAGGTGCTGAGCTGCTCTACTGCAGGATGCTAGTGATGGAAGCAATGAGGAAAGTGCTCTTCACAGATACGTTTCAAGGACATCTCCAAGTCACTAAAGTGTTTTTAAAACTCTGTGATGTAAACTTGTTTATTTGTATTAAAATCATATGTTCAACCTCTCAGGTAAAGTCCAGAGAAGAGATCCCACTGTCAGGGATCCCTCTGTCACTTGGCACAAAACCTGGAAGTGGCAAAGGTATAGTTGACATCTACAAACACGCCAGAGAGCTTCAGTGTCTCTATAGGGCTGAGTTCCCTCCAGCCCTGCCTCTGCTCTACTGAGAAAGGAGGAAAGCATCACTGTGCAGCACAGAGCTACCTTCACCATGGTTAGCTCCTCGCCCACACACATAGTAACCGTGGGTCATTGAGGAGGCAGGATTTCAGCCTGAATGCAAACACGAGATGTGGACCAAGAAAATGTCCTACGGGTTTTTTTTCCCCCATGTGATTACAGGCACCCTGAGATTCTCTGAGAAAACGACACTCTGTTTAGTCACAACAGGAAGAAAAGCACCACTAGAAGCAGCGTCACTGGGGTGTCCAAACCACATTTTTAAAGGCACAAGTTTAGTCATTTGTAGCTGACTTCCAGCATATCATTGTGCTCATATGAGTGGATCCACCTCTGTGGCAAAAATCAAAGACCACCAACTCTGGTTCTATTCTTTCCGTAGCTTATATTTGACCAGTAGCAGTCTCAAATGCAACCTTATACCATGTGCTGTAATACAAGAGCTGATGACAACCATGGGAAGAGGCTCAAAACAAATTCTCAGCACTCATTCCATCCCAGCCCATGCCTGTATCCCCCTGAAAAGTACCTGATTTGTATTAGCAACATTTCCAAACGACAACACTGAGATGGATGTGGAAAAGTAAATACCACAAAAGAGAATTACAGACCAGGATACCAGTAACTAGAGGCCTTCTGTGGCAGCACTTGATAGCAGCTAGTAAATACATCCCAGATGTGAGGTATAATGACATTTCTGAAAGGCAGTTGATGCATGTGTGCACCCAGACATCCCTACCCGGAATGACTCTCAATGTGATGACTTCCAGAGAACTTCTGAGATGCCATAAGATCACTGTACAGCCAGTGGACAGCAAATTAAACTTGTGACACAGCTGCAAAATGATCAGTGAGTTGGAGCCAGATGTACAAAGGTGGCTTGTGATGATCAAATGGCACTGGTGGGGATGCACCTACAGCACTGCGTTTTCAAGACAGCAAGATTAGACAAGAAATATTGGCAAATTAGAGGGAGATAAGAGAAAAGCAAAAAAAAATTTCAGTGACATTCAAGGGAAAAAGAGATAAAGTAAAGTACCAGATAAGCCACGGGCTTGTGGGTATGCATTTATTTTCTGGTGATAATAACTGAATTTTTAGGCTTATTTTACAATTTAAAAAATAAAACACAACCATAAACAGCAGTTTCAATGAGGATGGTGGAATCAATTCATGAACTCTTAGGCAGTGGTGGAGCTGCACAGAGAAGTTTTCAGAGAAAGGCTGCAATGTTTATCCTTATCATCTCTGACTGAAGTTCAGTGGTTGTACAGCACTGCAGAGCTGACACATCCTGCAGCCTTGCTCTCAGGGTGGACACTGCCCACATCCCAGCTGTGGCAAGATGTAGCTCACACTCCTTGTCCACACTCCTTGTCCCTCAGTCCTCAAGATTAAAGACCTGTAGAAGCATTCTGCCATCACTCCTCCCCTTGCTTATAGGAAATCAATGAGTGTTGAGGTATTATTCTGACATACACATAGAAAATATCTGTGCTATGGACACAGGAACCCAAGCAGGGCACAGAATTGTCTCACAGTTGAGCCACAGTCCTGCTGAAGTCAGGTGACTGCCAGCACTCATTCAACATGCTCCAGATACTCAAAATGCAGGTCAGGGACAGAGTCTCAAGTGATCAGTGATAGGTTTTCAGCAGCACATTTTACACTGACAAATGAAAGTTTCTCTGCAGTGTCCCTTCTTATAAATAGTTCTACAAAATTTTTGTGCACCTTCAACAGAAAGTAGAATTTTAAAGAAAAAAAAGAGGACTCTAAGAGAACTACTGGATTGAGGACTCTGGTTCAAAATATTAAAAACCTGGACTCAAATCCTTGATCTTAGATGTTGCAAAGACTAGAAAATTAAATGGGAAAGTTTCACATTGTTTGCAGACTAGAATTCCTGGTTTTCAGTCAGCACTACTAAGCCCTTAAAGCTGGGTTCAGCTTCCCAAGGACCTCTGGAACCAACAATTCCCCAATTCCTGTTGAAACTTTTATGACACCACTCCCAGAAGCCTACAGTATAAGAGATACTGTACCAAAAACCACGCAGCTTTCAAAAGACTGTGGTGTCAGGTGAGTCTTTATCTGCCCAAACCAACCCATCCAGACATTGTCACAATCCAGTCCCAGGCCACACAAGTGCCTGGCTGGCTCCCATTTAATTGCTTCATGTTCTTCACTTCCTGTTCTTCACTTTCACGATTTATTTTCTCTCAGCTTCCTGCCATGTGTTCTCAACTTGCAAAAGACAGGATGCCATTTGCATTCATACACTACCAGGAGATTTTTACTGAACTGTAGAAGTTACATCATTGGACATTTTTTTGCCATTATCAGCACTGGGCTGACATGCAAAGCTGAAGCTTATTAGACAAGATGCTGTTCATCCCTCTCTTGCATTTGGTTTCCATGTTGGAAAAGCCAGTCCACAGGTCAGGAATATCGGATTTAATCTGACTGTTAAAGGATGGCAACACAAAAAGTTCAAAATACTCTAGATAGAAAAAGCTTTCAAATATGAAACATATGTTATTATGTATTCAGTACACATTTTATTCTTCTTTATGAATTTTTTCAAACTCAGAGATCTGTATTGCACTTGTATCATAAACATGTTCCAAAATTGCCACTTATATTAACCTTACTATATGTAAGACAAAGAAAAAAATGTATTAATGGGTTCTATTGATTATCTGCTTAATGCAGCTGTGTTACTAATCCTCACACCTGAGGTTCCAAATGCACTGTGCAAACAGTCCATAATAAGGTGGTTTTAAAAACCAGGGAAAGCTTGCAGAAGACTCTTCTAATATTAAATAACAATTTCCTTTTTTTTTTCCTAAACTATACTGACTAGAAACTCTTTCTTATAAATAAGGATCAGGAATAATGCAACCAAACACCTTATTTGGGGTTTAACAAAAAGTAGATTTTATTTTTAAAAGAAGATTCAATATAGACTAAAGGTGCTTTCTCTGACAGTGGGCATCAAAAGTAAGAACCTAGCATTTTAAAACAGTTCTTACAATTAGAGGTCATGGTTTAGTAGCTTTTAATGTCTTATTTGTATAATTTCTCTTTCTGGGTGAACACAATTTTAAAAGGAAATGAAGCATTTTAATAGCAACTACCACCTATATATACCTTATGCTCACATTATAGATATCAGAAGAAAAAAAAAAAAGTCAGCAAATGTTTTTCCAAAGGAAGAAGACTTTTCTTGTTTCATTCTTTCTCGATCTTTTGTTGTGACTCTCCCTTTGATTGACAGGTGGCATTCTTGTCTTTATGGATGGAGAAGCAAAGCCCTTGATGGTTATCGACATAAGGAAATGTCATGTCTGACTATGTTTCAGCAGGACCTTTTCCCCCCTCATTTTCTACTCCTTCCCCTCAGTTAATTTAGTATATTTAATGCTAAAGAGTCTCTCAAATATGAATTTATAATCCAAACACTAGCTGCAGTCAGGAGCCCAAACCTGGCATTTAATTGCCATTTGGTATTAAAAGTCACATTTGCAACAAGTGTCCTTACAAGGTGAAGTTGACCAAGTTCCCTTTTCCTTTTCCCCTGTGCAACCAAAACACTCCTTGGCCTCAAACCCTCAAGCTGGTGGTGGACATGTGCTGTTGGATGACCAGAGTAGCTCCACAGCAGCATGTCACTGTATATTACACGTGGGATTAATTTGTTCAGAAACCAGAAGTGGGTGGGAGCAGCAGAGCAGGGACGACGCAGAGACACGAGGGTGATTCACCCCTGTGAGGGGCTCAGTGCCATTTCTGGCAAAGAGAGGCACCACTCCCATTTGTGTCCAAAATAACTCTGTGACACTCCAGCACAAGGCTTGATCCAGCACTGGGGAGAGTGTGGGGACTGAGGGAATTGAGCTCCCCATGAGCCTGGGTTTGGCTGTGGGAGTCTTCGTGGTGCATCACACCAGTGGCACTGACCAGTATGTGCCATTAGCCTGTCCACAGCATATCAGAAATAAGGACCATCCTTCAATGGCCCTGAAGGACACTGCTGCCCTCCACATTCTGCCCTGTACAATACTCCATGTAAAAAACCCCAATGCTCATGCCCTGCACAAGCTTCAGACTACCTCTAACACTTACTCCTCCCCCCTTCATGCACTTTTCCTCCTCACTTTGTCATGTCTGAAATTAATTTGCTCTCCTCCGTGAGAGGAGAATCTTTATCTGCATTGTGAAGTGTCCAAACAGCATAAAAATTGTAGCTTTGGTGATGTCAAAAAACAAATAATAACAATAGGGCAGACTGGGAATACTTTGTCTGGGATAATTCATCTATGCTCTTTCTACCATAACCTTAATTCATCTCCGTAAGTTTTCAACATGTTTTATATGCATTATGCTAATATTTTGACCACTAACCACAGGGTGAAGAAATATGACATAGGAGCTGGTTTTCTGCAACCAAAATTAGGTATCTCTACTTAAAAAATAAAGAACAAGAACTCCCCAAAACACATCTGTCTCTTTGACTGGATCTACATTCCATCCCACATGGAGAATCCAGAGGCCTGGTTGTACTTGTTACCCCATGAATGCCTCACGTCTTGCAGCAAGCAGACCTTACGCAAGAGAACGGTCCTTCCTCTGACACTTTTGCATAAACATCTTGACAGATGGGTTATTTTCAAATTAAAACTCTGCTTCTGTGTTATGAGCAGCATTCTGGGGCCTGATAACTCTATTGTGCACTAAAATAAGAGATCAGTCCTTCACACCGGGCAGCAGGAGCTGTGTGAGGACATCTTGCAAGGTTTGGATCTCAAGCTAAGGTTTCACTGAATCACATCACCCCAGATTCAGAGCAGATGCTGCAGGTAGTGCCCATGGTACCTGTTAAAGTTCCCAAACACAACCAGACTTTCCTCCCCATCTCTTCGCCATGTATCTCCTGACTTTTTAATCCACATGCTTTCAGGCATGCAGAGGCAAATGTTTCACCCAGAAGAATGAATAAAAAATACCCAAGTTATTACATTACTTATCTGCCATTGAAGTCAATCTCACAAATGCAAAAGGAACATCTGAGAAGAGTCTGCCTGGCCTCCTCCTCTTCTCCATAGCAGGAGTACAAAAAGCAAGTTCAGAGGCAGATTTACACAGTCTCAGCCCAGCCTTGTCTGCAGTTACAAGTTTCGATACTGAAGAATGCCAGAAGAATTCTTTAAGCAACAGAACAGAGAAGGAGAGAGACCTGAGCCAATTCTGAAACAATTACATTACTTCAGTTGAAGGAGTACTTGGAAAGACAATCACATGTGGGATGCATGACCATTCCTATTTCTTCCAGTTAAGTACTCCTGCTTTTCCTTCATCTTGTCACTGAATGCATCTCTGCTCTTTTATAGCCAGCCAAGCTATAAAATTCAGCATGAGCTTGAAGTATACTACATGCTAATTTTGTATTGCCCTAATAATGCTCAGATTTACTGGGATCTAGTCTCTCACTGATGCATATTTGTAAGTACTATTAACGTTAATGGGAGTTACCAACTAATTAGAAAGGAGAACAAAATCTAGGCTATAGGATGCAAATTAGAGTAGTGGTTGTGTCACTTATCTTCCTGCTGAGGAATTACAGAGTAGAGCAATATCAAGGACAGTGACTCTACATTCTGTTGATTATTTGCCTTACATTTTACACCCTTGAACCCACAACAAAACAAAATACTCAAAGGGAACTATCCAGCCAGGTTATTAAAGTCTATTGCATAATCACAAAAATCTCTAAGCTAGTTCTCAAACTGAGAGAAAGACTTGCAAAGTCCTAATCCGGCTCACTTAAACACACTCAGCAGAGAA
Organism: Cinclus cinclus; assembly: GCF_963662255.1. Taxonomy (NCBI): domain Eukaryota; kingdom Metazoa; phylum Chordata; class Aves; order Passeriformes; family Cinclidae; genus Cinclus; species Cinclus cinclus. The sequence goes on from NC_085059.1 coordinate 17,474,600, forward strand.
TTGTTGCAAGGTGTAGCTAACAATTAATATTTTTAACAAGCTGGTCAAGAGAGTGCAGCTCAGCGAGTCTGTGTATTAAAAGGGCATTGTTAGCACACTGCTTGGCTTTTATGGGGTGAAACAATCCAAACCTACTTCAGTGCATGGAGTGGTTTGGAGAGGTTTTATTTTCATCCTTCAAGTCCAGGGTGGCTTTGGCATAATAAAGGTCATATCTCCTAATCATGGTAATGTTCACACACAGCAATATGAGCTCATTGCAGAGAGCTCCAGCACTCAGAAATCCCCGGTTAGAAGGTGTCACCGATTAAACTATCGCATTTCAAAGGCTTCCATACAGTAAATAGGAAAGAAAAGAAGAAAAGGAACCGTGGCCTTTTGTTATTCAAAAAGCTACGGAGAGCGATAATTAACCCATTTTTGTTGAGAAATCATTTGGACAAAAGTCAAGGGATTGCCACCCTGTCAATTGTTAAGTCTAGATAAGGACATTATATTCCACTGTACAAAGAGTGACTGAAGATAGTGAATAGAAAGTAGGCCACTACTATGACTTTCCCTAGTCCATCGAAAAAGAGGTCTATTTTTTTCCACAAAAGAGGTAATATAGTAAAAAATTCTCTTCCTACATTAAAAACATAACTACGGTGCTTGTTTTTGCATTTTGTTAAATATTCAAAGGTGCCATGCAATTAGCATGTCATTAATGAATAATTAATTACTGCTAAAACAGCCTTCAGATTTTTTTGCAACTAAATTATTTAAAGAGCAAATATAACAATGGAATGCAGCTCCCCCCTTTCCTTAACTCTATTTTTCATCAGTGCATTGGTTTGGAGATGAATTGGGGATTATTAACTAAGAGAAATTATATTTGGAACACAAAAAAATTCCACTTTCTCTTCCCTTTCTCTGCCCTCAACCCCTCAAAGGAACCTGGAGACAAAAAATATTGTAGTCCTCATTAGGATTGCTCAGAATCCAGGAGTTAAAATATCTGAGATGTGCTTCAAAACAAAAGATTTGTACATTTCCTGAAAAAAGAAAAAAAAAAATCAAACAAACAAAAACCCAAAAAATGTTGAAAACTAATCCTGCCAGCACTCTGCAGCAGTGAACCCCAAGTCTGAGCAAGTGCAGTGCATTTTTGTTGATCGTTTTTCACCAGCTCTAATGACAGTTCTTTATTATTAAAATCTACCCCACTATACAGCCAAGAGCTAAAGAGAAAGTAATTTGTTGCCACTTGCAGATATACATCAGTAGTAAGACGTTAGTTTATATTTATAAGCTGCACATCTGTGAATCAGTTGGCCTACCCATCTGTTAACTGCACCAGTAAACAGGGAGCCTGTGCGCCGTGGATCCCTGCATCCATCACAAATTCCTTCTTTAATTGTATGTTTATGCAACAAACCTCCACTTAAGTGTATTTGAGAATGTTTTGAACAGTGATAATTAGTTTTTATGACTCAATGCTACTCTTCCTAACACTGATTCAACCCTATTATTTGAATGAAGACAGCACTTTTCTCTGACAGTGTCAAAGCACGTTTTCTCCATGGAGCAGAATTTGTCCCTACAAAGATACTCTAGAAAAACAAATCTCTTTCCAGTTGTTCCCAAGCTACCATCACAGCATGCAAATATGATTATTCATCTTTTCATAAACTTTTTTTTTAAGGAGTTGCTCCCTGAAATAGAATACATTAAAAGCTATCAGCCCATCACAAAAAAGTTGCAAAAGAGCTTGGATTGCACTGGTCTGGATAACAGGGCTTGAATTGTAGTGTTGGACAAACAATTATTAAGACACACCTCGTGAGCCAAAGAGACCACTCACCTGTTTAAACTTAAGATCCCTGCTTACATATATTGAATCCATGTGCTGTTTCATTTCCAAGCAGATTTATACTTGTGTATTTCACCTAATTTCTGTAAACAAAAAGCTAATGGAGGGGAAAAAAAACAAAAAAACAAGAGCCATAAAGTTATACCTCTTACTGTATCTCATTTTACTCAGGAAATACTGCATGCACCTTTTTGCATAATAGGGGATTTTCACAGTGATTTTTTTGTAATGGCTTTACAGTGAAGTTGTGTACAATATGATGTTCAACTTCATAAAGCATTTAGTTACAGCATTGAGTTTGTTTGAGGAACTGAAAGCACACTTATCTATGTATCATTGTGCTGATGCAAATGGCAAAATTTTCCACATGATTAAACATCATTTTCTCAGGGTATTCTGTGTCCAACTGCCTGCTATTCAGTAAATGTTTAGATCAATGCACAGTTGATTCCAAGCCCTGCAAGCCTAAAAATCCTACCATATCTAAATAAACACATAGGTTTACTCAAGGACCCAAAAAAAAAAAACAACCAAAAAAAAAACCACTGGGACAGGATCTGGAAGGAATCAGCTGGGTTAAATAAATGCTAATTTTTAAAAAAACCACACAAACCTTTGTGATAATATTTTAATCAATGGTTTACATTCATGTGTATCTCTATTTAGTCCTTACCAGGAAAAGGTTTCTCTTAGGCACTCTTGGAGCAGAAAGTGCCACCAGTGAATGGTGGAGCCCTGCAGAAAATGCCATTGACTGACAGCAGTGACGCCCACTGGCACCGGCAGCCCAAGGAGCTGCCAGGAGCTCCCCTGGAGTTGGTCTTCAGCCACCAAGCTGCTCACAAGTCCAGCATCTGTTCTTTGCTTAACATGACTGGGAGCCGTATGGACACAGTCCTCCTCTCTCATTCCTGGGGGCAGATGCCAGCGTGGTCTTATGTCACTTCCAAGAGAAAAAGCCCTGACCTACACAGTGGCCATCAGACAAACCAGGATCTTAAGGAACAGCAGGCTTGGCAAACCATGATGATAATTTTTAGAGCATGTGGCAGCCCAAAGAGAAATTTCCCTCATAAGTATTGTTGTGATTTTGTGTGATTACAGATATGCAGAAAAGCCAGATCGAAATAAACTTACTGAGGATATGCAAAAGTCAAGAGCGTAAAAAGAAGCAATCACTCTGTTCTCATCCCTTAAATCCTCTGGTCCCAAATCCACCAGGCCCATACACCCCCAGTTAGGCTTGGCAGGGAACTGCAGCTCAGTGCTAAAAGTCACACAGTCCCCAGCTTCTCTATGAAACTGATGACAAGGGCATTAAATTGATGCTTCTGCCAGAACTGGCCAGAGTACAAAATCTCATTCCTGAGCAGATGTCAGGTAGGGCGAACATTCAATCTCCACAAGGCTTGGACAAAAATGTAGGACAGCAGGACAGAGGTGAAAGAGATTTGGTGAAAAGAACGGATCCCAAGTCTCCAGCCAAAATATTTCAAAGCAACTTCTGCTGAGAAGACACAATCAACAATTCCAGTGAGAAAGAATGTCGGCATCAGTACACACAGAAAACCTTCCACTAACATCTCCCAAATGGAAAAGATATTATAAACAACATTCACCTCACTCTCCTCCCTCCCTGTCACAGAAATGACCATGATTCTTTACTACATACCTTCAAAAACAGTCCTTTACAGATGAAGAGAAATGAAATCTAACCTTAAGAAGTACATTCAGAGACCCCCTTTATGCCACCGCTCTGTGTTATGGAAAAATGAAGGTAAAAACCTGTTGAAAAACATTTCCCTGCTGTATTGTGATTGACATCTGACAGTGCTCAGTGGTGTCCTAACTTGGATGAATTTAAATGACAAGCTTTCCTTTATAAGTAACAGAGCTCCTTTTACAATAGAACAGCATGATTACTTCATGGAAAGGAAAAAAAGGAAGAATCAAAGTTTTTCTTCAAATCCCTGGGGGCACCCCTGACCTGTCACCAGGCTACGACCTTCCCTCGTTAATCTATGCAAATCGGGTGACTCTAATTTGTGGCGCCGATTGCTTTGCCACACCTTTAAATTCAGAGATCAGCTACGGGATGATGGCTACATCACACAGAGTTCAGATCACCTTCATGTTGCCAACATTTTTAATGCCATGACAGATGACTTCCCCTTCATTCTGGGACAAGGCAGTCCACGCAGCCCTCCAGACTACTTTTTGATTAACATCGAGACAAAAAGCAGTGGTGTTTTGCCTCCTGGTTTGTGATTAGCAGCATTGCTGCTGTAAGCATTCCTAAGCTAGAACCCCTGGGAAGAGTATCAGATCCCAGGTCAAGGCACAGACTGCCAATATCACGGCTTCGCTAACAGTCACCCAATTGCTTTTATGGACATGAAAAAAAAAAAAAAGAGGGAAAAAAAAGGTATTCACTGTAATAAGCACCGGCTCCAACTGAGAGATATTATGTCAAACTCCAAGGCCTGTTTCAAAACTTTCCCCATTCACGTAACTTAATACACTCTGTAAGCCAAAGAGGGCAATATCACAGAAGATGCTCTATGTTCACCTTCCACGTCACACAAAGGCCATGGAAGCTATTTTGTCTGGGTTTAGTGCAGTATGGGGGTTAAACTTTTTGCTTTAAATTGGGTCCTCGACAAGGTTACATTATTTTTTATTTAACCCTAGCTTAAATTATTATGTCCTTCGCTTTATCCCTTTTCTGCAGTGAAACAATGTGCTAGTTATTTCTGTTAACCACATACACATCTTTCCATTCAGAAAGTTGTAAACCCCATTTTTCTGAAAACCCCAAAGCACATGAGAGTATAATTAATAGTAAAACATTCCAAGAATTTAATCTGTGCCCTATGTGATCAATCTAACAACACACTCTGAGCAATGATCTTATTTGCTCACGCCTTGCAACTCTGACAACGCTCAAACCTGTTAACCATCTTTTCAAACAAACTCTGAAGGTTGCCAGTTGTGACAGATTTGGACTGGTGTTGATGGTAACTTGGGAGTTAGTTAAAGTGATTTGATAAGCTTGTAGCAGCTTGAGGGGCGGCGTCATTCCAAATAAGTAAACAACATTGTCAACAACATAACCCATCAATAAACACAGCCTCTATCTCACACAGTCATTATTAAAATAAAAAAATATATATTTAGCAATATAGAAAATCAGAAAGAAGGCAGGCAGACAAGGGAAAAGAAAGAAAAAAGTTTCTTTGTCTGGAGCCACAAATCAATGACATATAGCATCAGGGTTCACTGAAACACTGACAAGTGTGTCAGCAGCACTTGTTTTTAGCATTACTGTATTCTTTACAACTATTAGGAAGCAAGTACAAGGTTATTATAGACACAGAGGCTAAACATACAGTGACATGCTTCACAAGCTCACTCATGCTTTGTATCAGAGCTTTCACTTTCTACAGAAGTGGCTTATCCCATTTTCTCATGCTGATCCAAGTGATCTCATTACTTACAGAAGAATCCTGGCATACAAGGATTGCTCTGCCAACAATCACTTACAGCATCCCAGCAGACTCCATTTTTAAAGAAAAACTATCATATTTTTCCTCTAATGGCTCTTCTATTGAAGAAAAAAAAATTAAAAACTGAAAACAGCTCCCACAGGGATTTCAGCCTTGGTCACTGGGGAGGCCAAATGCAATTATGGATCCAATACTTTTTAACAGCTCCCACTCTGCTGGCCAATAAGCAGTTTGGTATTCCCCCGTCTCCATCCCCTAAGTAAATTGCTATATATATATATAAATATATATATCCACTGGCAGGCTGCCAGAGACTTTGGAGGCTCTGCACCACAAACATGCTCAGTGACTCCTGGCCATCTGGTGAGCTGGCTGGATCCCTGCTCCAGGATCCGTATCTTCAGGCGGAACCAGCCCCTGGAGGATCTGGGTACAGGCAAAGAACATTTTAAGGGATAGGTTGCCTGTGCTGATTAACAAGTGGCCCATTTCTCTACTCCATCCTCAAGAGCTTTTATCAGAAAGTGGATCCCAAAGGTCCTCCAGCATTTCATAATATACAGAAGCCTTTTCCACAAGGTGGGACTTGCTATAGCAGACCTCAAGAAGAGACCTGTAAATTAGCTGGGGAAAGTGCTTTAAAATAAACAACAGCTTTCAAAACAAACCCTAAAAGCATCTAGGCCCCTGTCCAACAAAACACTTAAATGCTCATGTGGCTCTAGAGAGGGAAGGCAGCTCACCAAATATGCACAGATGCTTGATAGCCAGAGTCACTTCCCACAGCTCTGCCACAGGCTCATCTGTAACCTCGGACAAGGAGTTTGGGCCCTACCCTGCCAGGTTTCATTCCCTCCAGCTGTAAAACTGGGAAAGTCATCCTGAGTTTCATCCTTGGGAACACTGTCTCATGTATATTGGATGTTTATCCAGTGCCAGATATTGAGGTGATGAATTACACAGAGGTGCTTGCACATTTAACTACATACACCCAGATCTTCCACCCAACTGAGTAGATCCTTTGAATTTCATTGAAAATTCCCGTCTAAGCAAAGGTTTCCTAGATCTTTAACTCTTGAAGGACATTGAGTATCATGGTTAAAATTGGCAAGGGGAAAAAAAAAAATCTATCAGGCTTTCACTAATGGGAAATAAAAAAATTCTGTCAACGTTTAGGGTGTTACGATGTGGCTCAGATCTAAGTTCAGAGGAATTAGCTCCTTAACTTCAATTCAATTCAGGGGCCTTTTCACTAAGGAAACAGACCATATTGGTTTGGTTCCCTTTTTTCCTGATGCATATGAAGTTGTTATTATATATTCATGACCATTCTCACAGAATGATCCTGTGAGATTTAAGAAATAACAACTTGGAAGAAATTTCCAACGGACTGGCTGCAGTGTTGATTGTTATCGAGAGTGGAAAATCTAGTGGATAGGGAACTGCACAGTGATTTAGGAGGTGTGGGATGTAGAGAAGATTCCCCAGCTTAAATTCTCACAGACTTCTTTGGAGAATTTTTTTCGTCTCTCCTGTAAAACCTCAAGGAAACAGTGCGTCATTACTTCAGAGGGGAAGAAGTCCATTGAGATATCTCAGGTAGACTTGAAATAATAGGGGGTTCATCCATGATACTCTTTCTTTTCCTGATTTGCAGCCTACCCAAACTCCATTGATTCCTAAATCGCTGCCCAGACTGGTATTAAAATCACTTTGGCAGTGCACTCTAGGATAAAGACAGCTGCTAATTCAGAAAGAGCATGAAGGCTGCCACTACTGTGAGAGAGAGGTGACCAGGGTGATATATTGACCTAGGATAGGTCAGGAACAGCAGAGCTCCACAGTTGCCTTTTCTAGACCAGCTAAGGCTAAAGCAGCCTCCCAACAGCAACCACAAAGACAGAAACACTCAGGAAAAGCCATCCAAACAACCACACAATTCTGTCTAACTGGTGCCACGTAACTACTTGAAAAGAGGCAAAATTTACCATCACACACAGGAGCAACAATGGCTGTTTCCTGTAATTAAATTATTTGTCCCACTTCCAAGCTGAGACTGGAGCCAGAGCACTGACATGGACCATGCAATTCCAGAGGGGCTCCGTGTGGAGACCACCATGCTCACTGGCCTTGGAGAGAGCAGGGGAAGGGCTGCATTTCACAGGAAGCCACAGTTAGAAACCATCAACTGCATCAGGTGCTGCTGCAACCTGCATGTTAGAAAGGATTTCAGTTCAAGCAGTGGTGATTAATTGACCTGAAGCTGTGTTTCTGCCCCTCCCATGACATCTGAGCACATCGTGCCTCTGAAACAACAAGGGGTTAAGATTTGCCACGAACACACCACCTACATTTTTAAGGCTATAAAAATGGGATTGCTTACACTTTTCCTAACCCCTCACCAATGGCCAGACCCATATGTAAATTTCACACAGTAGTATTTAGTAGCATAATTAATCCCTACTTTATGTTATGAGTAATATTTCCTATTCCCGACCCTGCAACGTCCTTTAAGAAGATCCATGTTCCAATTAGACTAGCCCATCGGCACTCTTTTAATGAGCAGATTAATCATTCAGATGGGTACAATGGTGTCATCACAGGTTTTAAATATGATAATCTACATCCTAATGGTGCTGCAAAAGCCTTGGCTCACAGCAAAAAAAGGTAGGCAAAAACTGGTGATACTTTCTTTTTTGTTCTCTTCATTTTCCATATGACTCAAGACGTAAGAATTCTTGGGCAATGCAGAAAGTGCAGCAAGAGGCAGCTGGGAGAGAGGGCCTGCAGAGCAGTGTGATGATTCAGGTGCAGTAATTGTTTTACAAGGGTACAGAGGTCTTCTGGTCCCTGAAAAACCTTCTGTCATGATGAGAAAAAGTTTCAGGTCTGCCTTGTCAGCCTAACAGATCAGCTCTGCCCTTACAGACTTTTCTCAACACTTACTTAAAACACATCTGAAATGTGAGACTGTCATTCAGAAATTCATTTAATTTTAATAATAATAGAGGTCTTTTCAGATCATGCCAACTTCACAATTTCCAAAAGGCAGTCTGGATATTTTTAAAGCCAAATAGAACCTATTGTATTTATTTAAATGAAAGAAAAGAAAAAAGACAAAAATTACTGTCAAACTGCATTATATGGGCTCAATTCCATGCAAGCTGGTGTAGATACTCCAGCTAAAATGGAGTGAAAAAGCTCCCAACAGCATCTTCAAACCAGTGGTGCCAGGGTTATTACCCAGGACCATCTCTACTCTCAGTACAACACTTAAAAACATGGGCTGCCCCACCCCTTAACTGTGGCTTTCTACTTAGCAACAGGTAGAAGTTTCATCTGCTTTTCCATTTCTCAAGCTTGTATTACTAAGGCAAACCCTGCAGAACAGCAGCTCCTTTGCAGGCATACAACATTGATTTACACTGTGATTGATTTTGATGCAGCCAAAAAAAGAACCAGCAGCTCACAATTCAGGCCAAGGCTGTATTTTAAATCCAGCAAGTAAAGGATAGTGGTGGATACTTGTGTATGAAAAAGTTAACTGCCAGCCATGATCCATTTCTGAGCCCTGTCCTCTGGTAAACAGTCCCCATGAAGTCACGACCAAAGTCTGAGTAATTCTTTCATCACTGTCTGAGGATGAACTGAGTAAGGGATATAAAATTTGGACTTACCCCAAATGTGCCCACACAGTCTATGGCAGAAGGCAACTAAATTCTGCCTCAAGATGTCTGAACTTCATTAAAACATGTTTCCGCTACAAAGGAATCTTTATTTATTATCATGATACTAAAATCTCTTCCTCAGCAGCCAAAATCTACCCTCCAACATCACTGTCAACAGTGTGATTATATTTTTCAAATCACATTTTTTCAGCTAATTGCTGTCCAAAGCCTCCTTGTACTCAGATATGTAACTGTAGGAACCAGTCATGCTACTCACTCAATTAAATTGTATCCTTCTTGGCCCTTCATCTTTTAGGATCTGATCCAGCTCTCCTTGACTACAGAGATGATTGGATCAGTGCCATTTTGCATAAAGCCAGCAGAGGATTTGGTATTTCAGTCAGGTGTTCAGGTGTATCGCCTGAACTCAGTCTGAAATTGCCTGCTTGAGATCGGCTGATGTAGAGAACTCCTTGCACACAGAAGGAAGCACTGAAATTATAAAAAGCTGTCTTGTGATCAGGTACTTTCTGGGCTAGGAGACATTATTCTTACTAATGCACCTTTGCTAATGTCCACATCACAAGGATATTTTTTTTAACCATAACACTAATGTTAGTTGTCCATTATGGTATGAGGAGTCATAATGGCCAAGGAATCCCTACAGTGTAGGAGCAAAAAGAACACTCAGAAATAAATTCCCACCTTGGCTATCAGAATACTGCTTTGGCAAAATGTTTTTATCATTATTTAATTTATTTTTTTATTTTATTAAGTGCATTAATTTCTGCTCATTTTGCAAATTTGGGAAATCATTCACAAAGCAGAACTCTAGAAGCACTTAGGAAGAGCAGCCTCAACCCTCAGATGATCCCTGTGCCATTCCTCTTACAGCTATTCCCCTGTGCTCACCCTGGCTGACTTTCCTGCAACAAATGCATTCTCTGCATCTGACACGAGGATCTGATTGTGGCTGTCACTCTTTGCTGAGGCTTTAACTAACACTATCTGTGCAACTCTAGAAACCACATTAAATTGCCGTTTTTCCTGATTTTATTCCAATTTGCATAATAGGTCACTGTTAGCACACTGTGCTGAAGGAGAAACAGCTTAACCGAAATCTACCTTGAATGTTTTCCATTAAAATGTGCTCCAGTTTTTCCCTCTGCTCTCACTCCTGTCAGCCCGCTAGTGAATTAAGGAAATACATATGTAAACAACTATAAAAACGCAAAAAAAAATAATTATAAAATTAGTTCTAGATGCATAATCCAGTGTGATTCATGTTATGTTCCCACCGTGATCCCAGTTCCAGAAGAGTTAATCAACCATAGCAACCTTCTAATCAGAGCAGTGAACTAATGATCCTATTTCTGAGTAATACCAGTCAGATAAGGCTCTCAAAAGGTAGTTAACATCACTTTGGTGGAAAGGCATGACAAGTGCAAGTTCTAGCAGTGAGTAATGCATCATTCATGCCCCCTCTCGTTCTGACATTTTAACGTTATCTTGTTTTACTGTGTCGGCCTAACACTGCCACTGCTGGCAAATTAAACTGTGAACTTACAAAGTGGGTGGCAATAAATACAAATTATGAGAGTTCAAAAGATGTCCCTGGAGGTGTACTGCCAGACATGGAATGTCTCTGGCTTTTCTGTCACATAGCAATAGACAAGACAAAGTGTAGCATGAGCTGAAAAAAAGAATTAACTACATCATGGTGAAAAATGAGAGGAAAATGAAAAGAAAAAGAGGAGGGAAAAAAGGAAAGCCAAATAAAAGGGAGGTGTAAAGGCAGGGCTGGAATGAACAAAAGACCATACCTTTGGAATATAAAGCATAACTCCATTTCACCTTGCAGAACAAAAAGCTATGTAAATTAGGGATCAACTAATTCTTCAAAACATCGACCAACTATAAAATGTTGTCAACGTTATTATAAAAGTAAACGTCTCCTCCCAAAGAAACTGCCATACAAAAACAGCAGCAGCATGATGTTGCAGAATTTGTATCTAACAGAAATTCAGAATATCTCACTTACCTACACTAACAACGATTTCACATTTTGCATTGACTTAAATATGTGGGGCAAAATCCTGCTCTCATTGTCAGGAGGAAAAAAAAGAAAATAATTTAGAGAAATCGCCTGAGGTGACACCAAGGAAATCAGGAAAAGACTCGTTGCACAGCCCTATCCCCAGCCTTTTCTATTTTGTGTGGGGAGATAAGAGGGGCAGTGGGGTTCCCCTCTGATACCCCAACTCTCAGGGGGCTGGTGACCTGCTCAGCACCCCCAAGCCAGGACCCAGCACACACTGCAGCAGTTGTACTGCAGATTTACCACAGACAAAACAGAGAAAGTTAACATTTCTTCCTTCCCACGGGAAGATAAAACTTTCCATGCTATTAATGGGGTCAGAAAAAAACGGATTTTTAATATACCCAAGCCATGAAGCTTATTCAACTTGGTCTAACACCACTAATGAATCTTATAAAACATTTTATCTCCCCCGCCCATGTTCACAAACCGCTCACACGAGGCTTGAAAATCACAATAATATCTTCCCAAAGTGCAGATATCACTCACGCCATATGCAGCACAACTCTTTATTTTTCCCTATAAACTATTGGTTTCATTGAAACTCATTAGCATCACCTGTGTTAATTACACTAGCAAACCAATCAACAGCTCCTTCTTAATTAGGTTTTCTTTATTAAAGCCGGAAATTACCAAGGAGACAAAAGTCAACTGGGGAAATTATGTGAAAAGGAGTGTTTATGCCAAATTACCATACAAAATATAATAAGGAAAGGAAACTCAGTCTGTTTACAGAAATAACAAACAATATTAATTTTCAAGGTCACTGGCACAATTATTAATTACCTGCCTTACATTTTATTGTGATAGTTTAGTCTGCAGAGACAGGAGTAGCTCATAAAGAACCCTTTGGAGTGGGGCTGCTCTGCGTTTCAGCAGCCGCGGTCGCTGCCGATGACGTGGGCGGTGTTTTAGGAAGTTGCTTTCATGAGCATTTCCCAGATGGGTTGGCGCGATGGAAACTCTGTCAGGTACATAAAAAGCATCGTGGTTTCACTGCTGCCTCCCTCAGAGAGGTCCCATGGGAAGGGAGAATGCAGCCAGTGAAATCCAGGTTGCCATTCCCTGTGGAAGGCATTTTGGGGTCTAAGAAGACACCACGAGAAGTGCTGCTGCTACTGATCCTTAGACCTCACAGGGATGCCATTCCCCACACTTTACACCCCCTGATATACCAGTTTAAATGACTCCCACAGCTCCAGGGAACAGAGCTGGCATAGGCTGAAGCAAGCCCCACTCAGCATAACTGGTTTTATGATGTCCAGTGCAGAGCACAGTCAAACTGACCCTTGTGCAGAGGAAATCTGCTGGCATACCCAGCTTCTTCCCTTCCATCACCTGAAAAACGCTACCAGGCTTTGTTTGTGGGTCCCAAGCCAGACTCAAGAGCCTCCTGCTCAGTCTGGTTGGCATTGGGTTGATGCCAAGATGAGGTCAGGGTGCTGGGCCACAGAGCAAATGCTGTGGCTGTTACTGCAGGAAGTTTGCCAGATGCTTTCTCTGCCCATGCCCACCTACCACAAGAGTCCCCTCTGAGTACTCTTTACCACACTGTGCCTTCTTTCCAATTTCCTATGTGCCCACAGAAACACAGGCTCACACATTACTGCAGCTTCTCTGCAGCTCCACAGCTCTACCAGGCTGCCCAAAGAATCCTTAGATAGCAACACCACAACAGTTGTGTCCAAATTAACCACCTGGCAAAACAGACCAAATTTTCAGCTGACCAATATATGAAAGCCAAAGCTTGAGCTCGGCATCCCTGACCAAATTTGTCAAAGGAACCTACTGAAATAAATAAGACATTAATGAACTGCAGATTATCTGCTGTTAATTTACCTAGAAATCCACCTCAACAATTGATTATTTTGAAGTTAACTCACTGTGCTGTACAAGAGTTCAGTTTAGCTTAACAAAAATGAACTGACTGTTCCTGCCTTGCACTGGCTGATGTATCTATAGCTTTACAGAATTTCTTTTGAGAAACTCTTCTAATTCCATAAAAGCTCAGAGCCTGCATCCTCCTCCTCCTCATGTTTCCTAAATGGCTGCGAACAGGTCCTTTTAAAGCTGACAGCAGTTAGTTCAAGTAACTTGCATAAATGCTGCTCTTACATTATGTCAGATATTTTTTTCTGTTGCTTTGAGATTACTTCTACACTGACTGAAAATCTACACCTAGTTTTTAATTAAATCTTTCTATTCTCTCCTAATATTTTGGTGCCTGCATGCTTAGTTAATCACACATCAGTCCTTTTTGGTCCTGCTAACACTTGCATTTGAAAAGAATAATATTCCGTAATTTTACAAATATGCAACATCCTTGAAAAAAAGCTAGTAAGGAAAAATAGTTTTTCTTCTCAGAGCAACTCTCCCTTAGCCCAGTTATCTGTTACACCATCAACATCTCACTCTGAAAAGAGTCCATTTATTAACTTTCAAATGCACATACTTTAGCTTTATTACACAGATCTATTACATAACGGGCAATCATCTCATTTCACAGATAGTTGCTTGTAAACTAAGTTAATGTGGTTTTCCCATGTGTTATTCCTGCATGGATTATGGGGTTTCTCTGTAATTTTGTGTGTGTGTTAATCTTACACTTTGCAGTCCTTATTCTGGCACCTGGAGAGATGCAGCAGTCACCAGTGCCAGGACACCTGCAGCATCTGCTCTCTGTGTGGAAAGCATCTGCCACACTGGGGCCTCAATGCTCATTTGGGGTCCCAAGTGTGACCATAGTACAAATATTTCACTTTCTCCAGCTTCTTTGCAAATTCCACTTCATTCCAGCAAAATCTGGAAGCATTACCATCCCTTCCCTCCACCTCTGCAAGGACTTGTTCCAAACTGACAGTTCCTTAGATCCTTTCCCCTGGTTTCCTCACTGAAATAGATAATGAAGATTATCTTGACAGATTCAAGAGGGCTGGTGAGACATTGGGTTACCCCCAACCTCAGGCTGATGGAGGAAGGAAAATGGTTATACAAACATCCAGGTCTGACTCTCCAGAAAACCAGGGTGCTCACACAGGGGAATGGAGAGGACTGGGAGGGAAGTGGCTGCCTTGAAGGTGTCTGTATAATTGAGGACATCTCACAGAGCCCTTGGCAGGAGTTTTCTCCATTCCCCGCTGCCTGGGAGCAGCTCCCCTCAGCTCATCCCAGTCCCTCCCCTGACACACTGACTCCAATGAAAGCAACACCTAGAATCTGCATTCAAATCACATTTTCTGGTTCAGTCAGGAGACATATCCATCCCTGCTTTGATCTTCACAACGAGCTGCTGGAGAAGAGGCACCCTCCAGCCATTCCCTGAATCTTCCTGGATTTCAGAGCACAAGAGGAACATGGTCTGCATACACCAAGGAACTGCTGGTAGAGCCCCCAGGTGAACATCCAAACTCTAGGAAAAGTTATGGGGGCTCTCCACATCCTGTCTTATGAGGGAAATGATTTGTCAATGCACAGAAGTCCCTGCTCAGCCTCTTCAATTCAATGAATGCCAAAAATAATCTGGAGATATTGCCTATGACATCACCTGCTGCACCAAGCCCTTGCAAGGTAGGTAATGTCATGGAATGTGACAGGGCTGTCTCAAAAAAAAGAGTGGATGGTTTTAGAAAAGCATATTGCACACTAAAGGTGGGACTTCCAATCTATGTATCATTTAAGACAGACTATCATATTCTGATTTAAAAAGAGACAGGGATGTGAAAATGTTCATTTCTTTTATAATAGGAGGGGAAAATAGCCCAGGGGGAAAAAATCCCCTATGCTAGAAATGCATCACAGTTGCAACAATTCAAGAATGAGTATTTAAAAGACAATTTTTAAGAAGTATATGATTTCCCATATAAACCATAATGGCTCTTTAGAACCCATCATGGTCTACTAAAAAAAAAAATTTAAAATACTTGTAAAATATGTGTTTAAAGATTTTTTTTTAAATGAAAATTATTTACCCAGAAGACCATAATGGTTCTGAAATGCACTTTGTAAATCTGTATTCAGGGGCTTATTTTGTTAAAGAGGATTTTTTTATTTATTTATTTATTTATTTTTTGGCCCAAGAGATCTTGAACAGCTTCTACGGAACTATCAGGATTTATTGTTTTAATAGGGCTGAAATGAAGTTTGGAACATGCACATTCAGTAGCAATGTTTTTCAGACAAAAATGAGAAACAAAAAAAAGAAAAAAAAAAGGCAGTAGAAATGGAAGGAGGAAAGGACATGGAAGAGGAAGACAGGGGAAGGAAGACTGCTCGCAAAACTAAGATGCTGAGGCACAGAAGAGCCACAGTCGTTGTAGCAGATGCAGTGAGGGGGAGGTCTAGAATTTCCAGGAAATCAGGGGGAGAAAGTATTTCTGAGCTCAAGGGAAAGCACTGCTCCCACAGACTGCAGCAATGCAACATGCCAGCTCTGGAGGAAATCAAGTGAAAGAAAGGAAACATTGATCTGGGTGAGCAGGAGCTGCAGAGCTGACAGCAGCTCCAGGTAAATACTGTAAATGTTTCTACAGCAGCATCTCTGGGCTCAGCATGGGCTGTTTAGAATCTGCTCCCGAGTGCCCATCAGGCAAACCCAGCCCACACACTGGTCCTGACTGCAGAGAAACGATGTGAGAGGAGAAATGGGAACAGCCAGAGGGAAGCAACAAGGGCAGCATCCCTCTTGTGCCCAAGCAAATCCATCTGAAGCCACCTCAGAGCCACAGCAGGTGGGTGAAGAGCCAAGGCAGCCCGTCCATGTCAGAGGGAAGGGTCTGGTTCCCACTTTCAGAAACATCCTCCAGCTGATAAAGAACAATTCTAACAACACCGCTTCCATGGTGCCTCAGAGGGCAGTGCCAGAGAAATGAGCCAACCCATCTACCAAAGCAAGCCCTCAGGGGGGAATCAGGACGGGGATAAAGCCCTCAATGAACAATCAGCTGTGGCTGCACAAAACAACCTGCAGCAAACAGCAAGTTCCATACGCGTGCAAAAACACACCAACACATACACACATATCATCATTTCCAGGAGCCACACTCAGTGCTCCCAGACAACTCCTAGGTAGTACTTTTGATTTTTATTATCCCATTACTTTAATTCTTGGTTGAGAAGAGAATACCTTACCTGGAATGATACTCTTGGACCAGGAGCCAACTATTTTGCTACAGGTGTATCAGACTCTACTTGAAACGGTTCTCATTCAGTGCAGCCTTTCAGTGGCAAAACCAGCTTTGCTCTGTTAGAATAGTCAGAAATCAAAACTCCCAGGAGCTGCTGGCTTGCACTATGCAAAACTCCACTGCTCAGCCACACCAAGGTAATCCTTGAGCAGCAGATGGCAAGAGCCCGCAATCGTCTGTGACTGGACCTCAGCCTCTGAACCAACTCTAGGGTAATTCTAAACTGTTAGCAGCCATCCTTGCTTATTTTTCCTTAATAGTTGGAAATAAGTACCAACTAAAAGCCAGCACACAGGGTTTGTCCTGAGTCATGTAAATACATCATCAAATCACAGTGTGTAGAGGGCATTAACTAAGCAATTGCCTAACACAACACATTTAAATCACTTCAATCTGTGTCTAAAAGAGAATTAGAGAGAAAGACAGGACAGAACTTTTTCATGCAAGATATGATACATACTAAGTTAGATATCCCTAACTCAGTGTATCAAGAATTTATGTGTCTGATCATCTTTTGATGTTCATGCATTGCCACAGGTGAGAAGGAAGTCTACACTGGTAAAATGACCCTGCTGGAGTCAGTGAAAATGTGTGTTCACAGGAGGAGTCCAGCTTGGCTTCCCAGGAGAGCCTCCCAGTTACAGGCTGGATGTAGCAATGGAGGGATGATTTTTCCCTGGTGAGTGCCAAGCAGAAATTCAAACTGCATCACCTGAGTTCTCTTTGGACTGCAATTCCCTGCATCTACAGGTCAGGATAACAGGTGCCAGTGGATGAAGCTGGGAGAGCTCTGCACCTGGAGTCCCTCACTCCTCAGGGAATGGGGGATACAGATCTTTGATCTTTGGTCACTTGCACCGATCTGCCTTAAACTCACAAAGGACAACTTTTGTCACCAGTCTTCCCCATAACACTTCAAGAGCTTACAATACACTTTGAGGAAGGTTTCAAACAATTCTCCCCCCTCAAATCTGTCTGCACTTATTCACTGTGGGTTCCAGAGGGATGACCTGGATTTCCTTGCACATTCTAAAACCAAATTATATCAGTCCCAATTAGGTCATCTGCTAGCTACACCTGCAGCTCAGGACTGCAAAATCCCTCCCCCTCTATATCTCCCTACAGCTCAGACAGGGCAGGGAAACCTTCTGTGTTAGAATAACTACTATAAAACCATATAACACAGCCTAAAAATACAATTATAATTGCAATGCCAAAAGCAAGCCAGTCAATATCTTCAAGATTCTAATAGTTTCAAGCACTATTACCTTAACAGTCTCACATCATAGTACTGATTAAAGAAACATTTTGTCTTTTTATCTGTATTCAATGGAGAGCATAATCACTGGAGTGTAGAGAGCTAAAATATTTATTAGGAAGTATACAGCTCGGGTCAGGCAGTGACAGGCAACATTCAAGCAGTGAGCTGCAGCCCAGCTTGGAGTCTAAATCACAGATCCCATCCCATCATTTCCTTGGGGTCATCTGCTGCACACAGGACAAGCTTTGGAGAGAGTTCTGCTCCTGCTCTGCCCCTCTGACAAACACTCACAGGAAGATCCCCCTCAGGAGCTTCAAAGGGCAGCATCACTCAAGGAACAGGTATTTGTATCTGGATAAGTCAGCAAGACCTACACATGGAGATGGGATACAAATCAGCTTTAAGTATGGAAAATACATGTTCAGGAGCTTTTTCAAAACTAAATAAGCACATTTGCACCCACTGACAGTAGCACTGTTGTTCATCTAGAATTAAGGGCAAAAAAAAGAAAAAATAAAAGAGGCTATGCCCCCCATTCTTGTCCTGATAAATTTGTTTTCTCTTTTTGCCTAATTGCTTAACAATAAATCCACACACACTCTATTATCCATAGCCTACTGCAATATTCCTTAGGGCACATGATCAGCAATCAGAAAGCTTGAAAGATGGCCAACATAATCTTAAATATCCCAGTGTATTACCAAATCAGTATTTCAAATTTAGTGGACATACTCAGATATGTTTTCCTCTCCACAAGAGGCATCATGTAAGTGGCAAACAAGATACAGAAGATCGATTGTTTAGCATAATTGCACAATCTAATTGTATGGATTTTAAATGGAACAGGAGGAGAAAGATTAAAATCATACAGCACAGCAGTATACTTTCACAGAGTGCATGAAATAGATTTCCCCCAATTAGTGGAACAATGGAAATATTTACTGTCAATCCAGTGAAGATATTCTGAAACAAGAGTCAAACAACATTCAGATCTGCACAGGGCAGGAGCAAATAATTTCATCATTGATGGGAAAAAAAACCCCAAACAACCCAAAGCACTGAAAACTTACACATTCTGCTCAAAAAGCCACGTTCCTGTGGTGCTGACTCATTTCAGAACCAGATTTGGGGCCCCCATGAACAGCCTGTGCTGACTTCCCAAAGGAAGCACCACATCCACCCGAGCGGGTGAGGTTTAGACCCGTCCGTGAGCCCACAGCACCTTTTACCAAAACCTGCACCACTCGAGTACATCCTGCAGACCAGCCAGGGGAGAGGAGGGAGCTCCCCTGTCTCAAAAATTAAGCGCAAGCGCTAACCTTGTCATAGTCCCCGTGCAGACAAAGGCGGCGTGGCTCCGCTCAGCCGTACCACGGGTTAACTGGCATTTCTAATACTTTTCACCTAGCCTGGCTTGACAGATGCCTAACCTTCGCCGAGAGTGGAGACAGCCTGATGGGCCCTGGCCATACAGGGGGAAAATTTTTGATGCTTCCCACTTATGACATGATTGATTTTCTTTCAGCGGCCCTTCACTTTTGGCTGTGGCGAGGGCTGCCTGCCCGAGCCCCCACGCGCCCTGACCTCGACATATGGCCGCTGTGAGGCTGAAAACTGATGACGGCAGAAACCTAAAAAATCAATAGGCCCTGTCAGTCAGTGGGGAGGCGAACGTCTCTTAAAAACCCAATCACGACATGTACTTGCTGCATGGTGCAGATCCACTGCACACTTGAGAACACACTGAATTTCCCAGTTTTTTTTTTTTTGTTGTTGTTGTTTTTTTGGTTTTTTTTAACTTCTGTGTTAACACACCATTTACCTATTTATTCCTTAACCTTTTATGCAGCAGGAAAGCGCATGAATCTTGTTAGGGTAGAATCGCCACAGTATTAGCTAGAAGGAAAAAAAAATATAAAATCCCTGAAAACTCTCTGGGAGTAGTATGAAATAAATAAAGAGCACCTTTCCGTTGCCAATATAAACACTGACATCATTATTTTTGACATTATCTGGAAAGAATTTAGATATAAGGACTTCTAGAGTCCAAAAACATGCGAGCATGAAACTGTTTTAATTTTCGTTGCAGGGGGTGAAGTATTGTTTTGGCTTGTTTTGATTTTTTTAACTTAGTTTTTAAAATATGTAAGAAAGAAACTGAATTCACGATTGGTTCTACACTTCATAGTTCTTGTCATCTTCTGTGCTCAGTGAAGAAAGGAAATTATTAGGCCCACTGAAATCAGCTGGAGATGTTGGTGCTCTGTAAACTGCACTGAGCCATTTGGATCCTGCAGGATTGGACCAACAACATCCAACTGATCCCTCTGCTCTTGCCAGCTCAGCAAACAAAGGCATTTTACAGGAGAGAGATAAGCAATATAGCATACAGTGATTCCATTTACATATTTTGTCCCAAAACAATCTTCCTGAACCCTGATGAAAAACAAACAAACAAAAATCGAGCCACAATTAGAACTGTTAACCATGGATAGGTCCCATTATGCTTTATCACCTCCATTGAGAATGCAAATCCCAAACAAGGAATGCCTCCCTGGCTGAAATTTTAGAGAGGGAGGCTTCATTTGAAAACCATATTTTCATGCAGGGTGAAAAAAACAAACAAACAAAAAAAAAAAGAAAAAAAGAAAAACCCAACAAAAAAACTGTAAGGAGATGTTGGCTGAGAAATTGATGCATTACCAGGATGCATTTTAGAAATCCACCAAAAGTAAGGAAGATTTTTAAAAAATATTCATTTCACAAATAAGCAAAACCTAATGCTGAACTCCCAAATTAAGACCAATTAAAGCTTTCTTTATGACTACAAACCTGACAAGCTTACAATTTCACCCTGTTGCAGTGGGGTGTGTGTGTGTGTTTTAATGTAATATTAATGAGCCAGGATGGAGGGTCATAAAAAGTGATAGGTTTTTGCGATGGTAAATTATAAATCGGTATTGATTTTTCCCGGCACTAATGCAGCCAGCTTATTGTAAGACACCACAGGCAAAGTGCACTTTATCAGATTAGACTGGAGCCTGGTATCAAATATACATGAGAAAAAGGATGCATTTGTGACTTAGACTAGACTTTTTTTTTTTTTAATGATACATGAAATTTTTAAGGAAAAAAGTCTCAGAATATTAAGAAATTAAATACCATTTTAAAAGATCCTAGATGGTAGCAAATAGATATTAATATCACATTAGGGTAATTTGTTTTTACACTGATGGAATATAGGAATATAAGAATAAGTACATGAACGAAATCCTGCTCAGATTTAACCATGTGGTTAATCAGTTCAATTTATGAGCATCTCAACAAGTTCATGAGAAAAGTTGCTCATTTGCATAAAATGCCTGAAGAATCAGGCCCTACATCTGCTCATACCTATATGTGATAGCAAATCACACATGTAGGCACCTATTCAGTGAATATGGACCCTGTGCAAGGGACTTTTTACATCCTACACTGCTTTGAAGTTGTTTTTTCCCCATACCTCGTACCACCCCTCCATGCCAGCCAAAGACTAAGAAAGTGCTTTTCCTTGTAGTACTTTTATTGCTTAAATACTGTGAAGCCTTTTTTCCCTTTCATCTCAAAAACACATTGGGAGTTGGCCGTGCAGTAAAACCGGGCGTTATTTTTAAAATCAGCTCTGCTTTTCATCTCCTGACCTTCCTGCAGTCAGGATTTCCTCATTAAAACATTTCAGTGACGTGGATAATTTATCAAAAAAAAAAAATTTGAGAGGGAGAAAGAAAACAACAACAACAACAACAACAAACACTTGTTGTTTTCTGCAAATTTGCTCTGGAGGGGCAGCAAACCAACATCTCTTTCTCTGCACCCAAGAAGGGGAAGGGAAAGCTTTGCACAAAGGCACATGCCCACATTCCCAAGCATGTTCCAGTGATTCTGCCATCCCTCAGTGGCCTCTGCCATCCCCTCCTGGTGGTTCCAGACTCTCCTGATCCCCCTGCCCTCCTCCTCTGGCCCCAAAGGTCCTGCCATTCTCCCAGGGCAGAGCAGCCCCCCAGCTCCTGCTGCCTTGCTGGCCCGAGCAGCCTGTGTGAAAAACTCGGTGTTTTTTCCCCAAACCCGTATGTTCCTTGACAGGTTGTTAACAAACAGCCCCACACAGGCTGCCTGCAGAGGACCTGAAGTGAAGTGTGAACCCAAATAAGTAACAGTGGGAAGGAGGAGGGGAAGATGGAGGGGAAGGCGCTGGGCTGCATTTGGGGGCATTTTCCACAGGGAAGAAGGTGTGGGATTGGGGGGATGGGGATCCTCAGGGGCATCTGAACCCCTTGGGAGATTTAAACAAAGAATCACTGAAGACAATCCTTTATGTTTCACACAAAGGGGCGGGGGCCCAAGGAGCCCCCACGCTGGGCGCTGAGGAGGGGTCTTGGTGCTGGGGACACGGAGATAGAAGGTGCTCCCATTCCCCAGCTTTGAGCCTTTTTGTATTTTAGCCACAGAAACTAATGCTTGGCATTGCCCTCTCAAAACCCTTCTGAAGCCATTACCTTCCTGTATTCATTCAGTTTTGCTATTCTTACAAGCAAACTAAGAGACATGAGAAGCTGGGAGAGGAGAGGGAGGGGATGCTGCTTTTTCTTTTAAATAAATACATACAAATACTCCAAAACAAGCCCAAAACACCAAGACTTCCTCCCTGCCAGCCCAGCTGGCCTCTCTCTGTGTCCAGCCACACTGATGACCACGACTGTGGCTTACTAGAGCTGACCACCGACCCTCAACACCACGAAGCGAGCCCACAGCAACTTACAGGATCTTACAGAAGCCTTACTTGGGATTAAAACAACAAAGAAACTGAAACACAGCCAGTCTCATTAGCAGATTGCCAGCAACCCTGATCGTCTTGCAATGATGCATTAGATCACAGGATAAAAATCTGAGGTCTGATCTTAACAACCATTTCTCAGACAAAATTCCTATAAACTTCAATGGAAATTTCATCCGTCTCAGGACCGACTGGGCTTTTGCCTTGCAACTTTTCATACACTGAAAGTAATAAGAGGAAACTTCTCTCCTTTGACAAGACCTCATCAGGTAAAACCTAATAAAGCTAAAAAGGAAATTAGAAAAATGAAAGGTTATTCCCAGAGCAGTCTGATCCTGCCTCAGCCAAAGCCAACGTTGGAGACGCCTTCATCCTGAAGGAGCTGGATTCCCAGTGGGACATCCCCCCAGGCACAGAGCTGGGACAGAGCAAGGGGCATCTCAGGAGTGTCCCACCAGACTGACCAGGATGAGAAAACACAGCTTCTAATCTGGCCCAGGGAAAGACAAGCCCCTTCCACTGCCTCAGTGCAAACTTGCTGTGCTCCCACTCAAAGCTGCACTTTTAAAGTGATTGCTATAAATGTTATTAAAGTGAAACAAGCCACTTTTTAAATGTATGCTAATTCCACTTTATTAGTGATGCCAAAGTCCTCATTTACATTTTTCATAAAAATTACGCCGATTTTTTTTGCTGCTTTAGGGATAAGACTAATAAACAAATACATAAATTAGTATATTTTAATTAAATGTTATCCCACCAAGTAATATTGTATCCCATTGTCTAAAACAAACAGGAAAAAAAGAAAATCTATAAAGCACCTCTAACTTGAAAATTTGTGTTGTATTAAAATATTAGGACTCATTAAAAACTAATTTGAAAATCACTTTACCTAACAATCAGAAAAATTTTGAATTCCATATTCCAATACAAGCCATTTGTTTCTGGTACAGGAGATTATCACTGCAGCACGCATTATTGTTAGAATATACGTGTGTCAGAGGCAACACAATGCCCCCAGATCCCCTCAGAAAATAACAAAGTCAAGTACTACCTGCAAATGTGTCACTATTTCCATATTAAATACTGCATTATTTCAGTTCTGTAACCTCACAGCCTGCACAAGCACATTTGTTACCTTGTTTTTAGGTCCACCTGAGCACATAAAAAAAATTGTATGTATTTTAGGATGGGCTATGGCATGACATTGGCACTTTAAAATGTCATTCAGAGCACAATAAAAGGGGCAGGTTAAGGCATTCTGGAGTGAGAAAGGAAAGTCCAACGGGCAGAAAACAATCACACCTTAATTTGACATTTTAAAGCAGTCCGCAGAAATAGCTTGAGTATTTAAAAAAAAAAAAAAAAAATCAAATGTGCAATAGAACATATTCACCTCATTAGAAGGTTTTCCATAACCCTGCTTTACCTCAGATGGGACAAGTAGACCTCGGCTCTGCATTTTCATTACTCTCCATCATCCACTGTAATTTTTTCTAAATGTGAGATTATTGCTTTTCAAGGCAGGGATTTAAATGAAACAAGCACTCTATTTGGCATTTTCACTGAAAAAGCTTTGTCTCCCACTTGGTTATGTTTCCTGGAAACTGAAAGATTTCCTTAAAAAGTAAAAATAAAAGGAACCAAAAGGAAACACAAGGAGTTTTTGTGTATATAAGTGCACTTTCTGAAAAGGTGCCATCATTTACTGGCCTTCCTGAGAGTGTAATTGACTGCATATTCCTATTAAGACTATCTTGCACTATAACCTCAGCTGCTCCAAGGCCATCCCATCAGGTATCTGATTCCAATATCAGTGAGAGATTCCAACTGCATGGAAGGGAAGTAAGGGGATGAAGCTGAACTAATTAAGCAGCAAGTCTGAAGATTACCCATCTTCAATGCCCTTTGAAGGTACAGGTAATGGCCAAGTTTCTGCAGTGTGGAGCAGCACCTGCTATGCAGGACAATGGATCACAGCACTTGGGTGGGAGGACTGAGACTCCCACCAAGGTGAACCTCGTCGGCTGATCCAAAGGAATTGTATACAGAGAATCTCAGATCATGCAAATATGGAGTTTTCCCCATTAAACTTAGGGAGCTCTTATCTGCCCCCAAGGAGGGTTTTCCTGCATCCCTGAATCCTTCTCATTTGACCTGATGTCAAACATTTTCATGAAGGAATTTTGGTTTCTGGAGGTACAACCAACAACTGAAAACATCCAGTGTCCAGTTCTCTGCCAAATAGTAACAAAACAAAACAAAAGCTTTCTCCCGAACTTGCCCTGGCACTTTAAAGGCTTTAAAAATATTTTCAATGTGTTCTTTTTAACCTGATAAGGCTCATAAGCCCCTATAAGATTAGCCTTAATGGGGAGAAATGACTCATCTGCAATGACATCAGAGAGAGCCCGATGTCCTCTCTCCCTTTACACCCACCCTTATCACCCCCCTTGCCTTGCCCCAAGTCTTCTCCATAAATATTTAAACAAGGAGCAAAGTGATATATTACAGATATATTCAAACCTGCCTAAGTGACTCACTTCAATGCAAGATCCATGAAAGCATTTAGATACCCAAACTTCAGTTTGAATGCTTCAATTTCCTTTCAAAGCAATAGAAAAACAGGTTCCTACAGAGCAGAAAGAGCCTCATATTTTTGTTACTCTGGCATTAGGTTACTTACAAAGAGGGTGTTCAGCATCCTATCCATCATCTCTGGAGCTGGGAACAGAGGGACAGGGGAAGTGTAGCTGCCTGGTAAAGCAGAACTGAGAGAAGCTCAGCCCCAACCATCTGATGCTACTAAAAGCCTGCCCCTGTGGTAGTGACTCCTGAATTTCCTCTCCCTAAATGCAGTGCAGCTGGATCAGCAGCCACACAGCTGTCTGGCATCAAAACTACCCCCCACAGCTCCTCAGGGTGGAAATCCTGGATCAGTTCAACACAGCTCCACACGTTTTTATGTGGAGGAACTCCAAAGGGATGCACTGCTTCTCACAGCAGTGCCTCCAAGGTGGCCAAGTCTCCCCAAAGCCCTGAGGAACTTACAGTAAGAATGAGGATTGACAGATTCTTGCCGGTAATCATGGATTATCCCCTATTTTGTGCACTGATTTCACACTGGCAATCCCCCTTTCCTCTGCCTCTGTCCATGTGCCATGGCTTTGGTCTCAGACAAGCTGAGAAGAAGGAAAGGGCTCTGGGTCTGCCATTGCCAACAACATGTCACAAACTTCCTGAACACAGAGCAAATGCTCAAAGCTAGATATCCCAGCTAGATATCCAATCCAATACACTTTTCCCACAGCTCTGCTTGATTATAGGTAGAAGATACCCAAATATTCTTATATATTACACTACAGCACCATCAACCTAGTGGTTAATGGGTGGGACCTTGTATCACCTCTAACATTCCCAACAGACACAACTAAGACAGATTCCACCTCAATCTTTTCTGGCACTCCAAAAACAAACCAAAACACAGTCTTTATAGTCACCAAAAAATTGACCATTGTAAAATAAAGTGAAATCCTAAAGTCTCCTGAGCATCTAACAATGGGAAGAGCACTAAGCAGACCACCTGTGTGGGAGCTTCAGCAAAACTCTGCTTCTTTCACCTCCCTTGACTTCAGTGGAATAATTTGTGCTCTGGGTGCTTGCTGGGACATGGTGCTCATCTGAGCTTGTCATCAGTCCCAAACACCAAATCTCACTGCCAAGGGTTTACATTGAACCTAGAAAATTGGATGATTAAATCAACCCCTTCACTCAGTATCATTATGTTAACCTGGGATTTTTTTAAAGGAAAAGGAAGTAGCTCTGGGCTTTCTGGACTACCCATCATGACTGGAGGCTGCCTCAGCAGAGTCCAATGTCCTGACATCCTTCTGACTCAAAAACCAAGACACCAAATCCACAGCAAAATGTAAACAGGCAGCTACTCCAGCAAAGGGAGCATTTCTCTTGCCATCAGCATGGTGCTGATTTTGTAATCAGTCTGGGAGGTTTATTTTTAACTGCTATGCCAGGGCATTACAGAGACACAATTGTTCTTTTGAAACCTTGCTATTAGGGCTGATCAGTAATATCAGCACTACACAGAGAACAGGGAAGCACAGCATAATCAAACTGTACTAGGAGAAACTACATGCGAGATATTCTTTCTATAAAAGACATCTTTAATAAAACATGCAATGACTCCAGAAACTGCTCATCATATTCTGAGGAAGAGAAGTGGTGCTGCAATCAGTGAGAGCTCAAAGCCTCCCCATCTCCTCTGGGCCTCCATGTGCTGTTCTTCCCCTTTGAGAGAGCTCAGCTGGCAACATGAGCATGGGGGATTTTCCAAGCTACTTTCATGTTGACCACACACTTCATAACACTCAGAGCCTATTCCAAGGAATAAAGTGAGTAGAGATGCTCCTTCAATGCCTCTTAGGTTGGATGTGATACAATAAAGATGCATTTAGGTATTCTATGCAGATTGCCATGATTTAAAAATTCAGTACCATTACCATAAATCCAACTGTGGATCTGCAAAATCTGCATACATCGCCTGAAAAATGTTATTTCCCAAGCACACTACCTAAAAGCCTTTTTACAGAAGCAGTTATTGATACATGCATACAAAAGGGATGGCCAAAAAGTGAATACAGCTTTTTAGGAGATGTGATCATTTGAGAAAAGTCTATAGTTTCTCTTTCTCAGAAGTTTGTTGCTGAGGACTTACATAAAAATTAAGATTGCTGTTCCTTAAAATACACAGAAAAAGCTAATTGTGCAAGAGAGGGTCCTTTGCTCTGAGCTATTTAATAGCATGAACTAGTTGGTCGAAAGGCATCTGAGAAGCCCTTTTGTCCAGTCTGTGGGCTTTTTGGAGTGAGAATAGTCTAAATTAACCACACTTCCAAATTATCTCCAGGCAGTAAGAAATAACTTAAAGGAGCCCATTGTCATTCTGACCAAGTTCCAAAGGTGTTTGTAAGTGGCAGGGTGCTCTTCTTCTCAAGCCAAAATATTTTCACTTGGATCCCTGCAAGTAATTTTACCCAATGAAGTTTCTGAATGTTCTAAAGCTTGATCTCAATCTTTCTAATAATTTAAGAAATGTGTGTATATATGGCTCAGCTCCTATTCCTTCACCATTTCAACAACTTAAACCATTTTTTTCTCATTACCATTGTCTAACATTACCTCAACAGAATCTTTGCTGCTACTTCAACAGGAGCTTAAAATGTATTAAAAATATTTCTTAAAGTTTAAAAAAGTATTAAACCATTTTGTAGCCACACTGCACAATCCAAATCCTTTGCCAGATTTGGCATATATTTCTAGGCACTTGTTTGACCCTCCCTGCTGAGCCAGGCAAGCACCTCACAGTGATTAGTAGATTTTAAGCTCACAGAAATGAGGTAGAGGCACAAAATAGTTTAAATGACTTTGCCCACATCCATGCCAGGAGCCTGTGGCAGAGCAGTGAGTCACAGCAGGACAGACACATTCACTGTGCTGTGACCCAGCCATAAAAGTAATGTTTCTTGTCACAGAATTAAGAATTTTCTTCCAATTTATATTGGGAGGGGTCAAGAAAGAAATGTTATTATTTAACACAATTGTAAAAGGGCACAGTCAGTGACCCCAAATGTTGGGGTTTTTTTCTTAACTCAGCAGATTTAAAACCTGTATTTATATATAGAAGAAGTCATAACAGATATAATCCATTTTAAAAACACCCTGTATTTGCCACTGCTGTCTTTCAAGAGGGGGAAGAGGAGAAACAGACAGAATTGTTTTGTTGTCAAGAAAAATACATCTAGCATAAAATGTTAAGGTTGCCAAGAGATGACAGTATTTGGCAGCATCCTAAAATGTTTGTCATTTTAAAAGTATTTATGCTAAGGCAGAAAATAAACCATCCAACATTTTAGTCACTTTAAGTGATTAAAACGAGTCATTAGAATTTTAGTTTAAAATAATCTTAGATAAAATTTTCCCTTACCTAACTAGCCAGTTTTCCTTTTTTACAGAAGAAAAAAAAAATCTGTGTGCAAGTTTTTTACTCTAAAGATTGAGTCCTAGCTCTAAGTGCTCTTGCATGATGTAGGTAAAACAAAATGTGGGAGACTTCGAATATCATTTTCATTTTCATTGGAAACATTTTTGATTACTACACTGCAGAACAGAAACAACTGGGGGAAAAAGTTAGGAACATTTTAAATGCCCGCCAAAAGTGCAAGAAACTCTCCTTACAAAAAAAAATAAGTGAATTTAGTTGCCTAAGGTTATATTTTGGAGTGAATTTGGCAAATTTTCCTGAGAACAATTTGCCTTACTTCCATTCATTGTACTGTGTTCAAGAGTATTTACAAACGCACATTTCTCATGAAGTTGGAAGTGAATTTGGATCTATTTTTTCATGTTATAAAGACATTGATGTGTTTTTTCTGACATGCCTCATGAACTCAGTCAATCACAAGTCTTTCTTAATGGAAACCACATGTCTGCCCAGAACTGTGTAATTACAATGCTAGTTTTCTTGGCACTGCCAGGAAAAGGGGCATTGTCAAACCAATTAGAGTTTATTTATTTACATACCATTTCTGGATGAGAATGTTCTTTCTTTTATGCTGATGCCGAGAGAATATATATTTCATCGAGTAGCTGTAATTTTTGCTGGATACTGTTACATTTTGCAGCAATTACATCTCTAGCTTTCAGTTACTTTCCACGTAAGGAAACTTTCCTTACAACGAAACAGCTGGGAACAGCATCACAAATTTTATCAGCCCGGTTTTCATTTGTTTCAGATGATGAAGGAGATGTGAGGTTGGCTGTTTCCCTCAGCTCCACAGTTTTTCCACCCCACTATGAGCTTTTCCTTGTATAAGACATCTTGTTTGTGCATCCATCCTCCTGGAATATCACCTCTTCCACACCTCTGTCAACTGGTACCTGTAGCTGGCCCTGCTGAGGCAGCACAAAGTGTCTCAGGAGAGAGAAGAAGGAAGATCCTGAAGGCGATCTGCAGAGCTGCTCTGAGGCAGATCCCTCTGGACAGCAGTAAAAAGAAAGCTATGTGTCTCAGGAAAGCCAAATACCACACAGATTTGCACTGGGCTGAATCATGTGTGCTGCTGCTGGGAGGTCACGGGCAGCCAGAGGAGGCTGTGTGGTGGGAAATGCATTCCAGGGACACCCAGAAACAGCCAGAGCTGGGGCACCGTGTCTGCCACGGAGCACCCTGCACACCATAACCTTCACTAACGTCACTCCCTGCTTCAGACTCTCTCCCACGGGCCACTGGAGGCTGCTATGAGAAATGAGAGCCTTTCTGATGGGGTTTGTCCCCCGGAGTGCAACTGCAGGGAGTGAAGGCTGCCTAAGGATTCCTATTGACCACGATAAAAATAGGAGTAAGGGGACAAGTTTAAGCAAAGGTTTATTGGATATCCTTCTGTTGGTGCTGCTCCCATATGTCTGAGATGGTTCATGTGATTCCCAGAGTGACACCTTCCACATCCTGCTCCTGCACTGCCTGAGCACCCAACCATCCCAAATGTCCCCCCCCTTGAGCCCCACCCCGGAGAGCTGTGACACCACCACGTCCTGGGGTGGCAGAGACCATCAGGGATGTGCCCAGGACACTCTAGCAGAGGAAGGGGGTTAGCCCAGCCCCTCAAGACCCAGACAAGGTTGTGCCAGGCTGTTTTGTGGGGCTCATCCATGGCAACCTGTGTTGGGAGGCTCTTCCTAACACATAACCAGCCTTTTCTGTTTGCACAAATCTGCTGTGTTCCATAATCCTATACAGCAACCCAGGATGATCCTCTCCCGTAGCAGAGGAGATCAGAGTTTGCACCTGAGACCTACAGGATTTAGTTAGAGAGAGAGGTGGGGCTAAAACCCTCCCATCTGGTCCATGCCAGTCGTGCTGGGATTCTCTCTGGTCACAGGAGGCACCTCCTACCCTGAGGTTCTGTTATGCCCTTCCACTGAAAAAGCAGAGGAAGGGAAACAGCTGTAAAAATCTCCTATTTAAAGCTCTGAAGCTTCAGAGCCTACTATGAAATCCCTTGTATGGGATTCTTTTTTCTTTTTTTTTTCCTTTTATTTTTTTAATTTGTTTTTGATTGCTGCTCCAACCTTTCATGACTTCCTCATCTTTGGAAAGTTCCAAAGCATTAAAAGGAAACATTTAAGTTCTAACGCCCTCCGACATTATTTTTCAGTTTAATCATTTTTCCCCATTTTCCTCGTCTTTCTCTGTACTGAGGGAGGGTGGGAAAGAGACAATTAAGGGAAACTCAAAACTCTCCGATGTTTCAAATATGAAAAAAGTTTAGTAAAAGTTTTGCCACACATCGGCAGAGAAGTAGGAAAATCTCTTTTCTTATTAAATTCTCAAAGCAGAAATGATCAAAACATTCCTGGGGTTAGTGTTCACCATTCCCTCCCCCATTTTTTGAGCCAGAAGTCTCTGCTTTATCTTGCTTTCATACTTGTGTGCATCTCTGTGACAGTCAGAGCCCTGCCCTGATGATCTTAACATTTACAGCGACCAGACAAACGTGGGGTGAGGCTGAAATGGTGGCTCAGGGAGGGGAAATGACTTGCCCAAGGTCGTGCACTGGGGCAGTGACTCAAGCGGTTTCCAACAACACAGTTGTTCCTGAAAAGGCTTTAAAGAAACGATTCACTGTCCTGCACTGCTGCTGCTGTGGGGAATAACACAGAGGAGTTACAGGGTGCTGTGTCAGGCCAAGGGTTTCAGCAAAAGCTGGCCTCGGTTCAGCTGGGAAGGGAGGAGGGTGGGAATGGATACATGTGTTTTAAGCTACAGATCCTGAATAAAAGACGGAGACTCCTCAAAAAACTATTTACGTGGGTATTTCAGGGGTGATGGATGCATCCCACATCTTCCAGAAAGAAGTGAGGATGAAGAGGAATTGACAGGTTGGACAAAATACTCTTTTTCTGCTATGTCAGGACTTTTGTTTCCACTGAGGTCCAGGTCCTGTGACATGCTGCCACGCAGCTTTGGGCATTCACAGCTCTCCATCCTCCAGCAGCTGGGTGGCCCATCACCCTTCTCACACAGCCAAGCAGGGCAGAAACCTGTGTGGCACCAGCAGCTCTGTTGAGCACATGACTGGCCAGCAGGAGAGGGAACCTGGCAGCTTCTCCTTCCTGCAAGCAAAAGGCCCAGAAAGAAAAGAAAGGCAAGAAAATGGTACCCAGAGGAAGGGTTTGCTGCTTTCACAGAGCAGGGGGCTCCAGGGTGAGGCTGGATTATAATCCATGTTATGTTTTTATCTCTGCTCTATTCACAAGGTGCTGCAGCCCTTGGCTGATCTGTCTCTTGTCTACTGCAGCAAGGTTCATCATCACTTCACCAGGAAAAACTCTGCCACCTTGTAAAGCAAACCCAAAAAAATGACGCAGTGGTGACTGGATTTCAATGCTAATTTCAAATTATAAAGCACAGGAGCCACTTTCTACACACAATTTCTGATTCTGCTTTCTATTCCTGTCGAGCTGCAGCCAGGGTTTTGCCAGTGAAAAGTGCTATAAACAGCCCTGGCCTCGCTGAAAAAAGCAATATGCCGTCAGTCTGACATCTACCTCGCTTTTCCGCTCATTGTCAGCACTTTGATTGATGGTGTTGTTCATTAATGTGGGACGATTGTCAGCTTTTCCTGAATAAATATAAAAAGAAACAAAGAAATCCCCACCCTTTTCAAGCCAGAGTGAATTATTTCCTATTTTCCTTTGCTGAATTCAGGCATGTAACAGTACACTGCCCTCAAAACATACTGGAGCTCTAACCACAAAGTAGGAAATTGGACTTTGGATTGAGGAACCAAAAACTTTACTTAAGTAGTAGGTACAGTAATTAAATTTTACTATTATTTATTTTCCGAAAGAAAAAAAATCCAACGGTATGCCCTAAAGGCTTCTGCTTTAATACAGTGCTTCAGTTTTGCACAAAAAGCTAAAAGAAATCTATTTGGTGAAGACTAAAATGACATGTGAAAAGCAGAGGCAATCACAAGCACGGCAAAAGATAGGCAGAGATTCAATTTAGTACAAGGCTGCATCTTAATTCACACTGGGGAGAAGAGGGGAAAGAGATGTGAAAACTCACATACACTGAAGTATTTAAAAGACGGGTAAGTCTTGCTGGGCCCTCAGTACCCCCAAAACACTCCCCATGATGCCTGCTCAGCAATCTTTGAGGCTTGGACAATCTCATTGTCTTTGCTGCATCCCTATACATCAGCAATTAAAAGAGAGGGAGATGCCATGAAACTCATCCTAAACTCTTTAACATTTTCCACTTTCACTGGTCATTTTACCCCTGTGAGTCCTCCTTGTGCAGACCCTTGGCTTTCTGCTTGATGGAGTCTTCTTAATCAGGCCATTGCTTTTATCATCAGCAAAAGGGTCATTGCTCAACATCTTTTTCAAATTGTGCATTGCATCAGTGTGGACAAAACACAACAACAACAACATCATCAATGATTACAAAATCCTAACTGGGTGTGGGGGGAAAAAAACGGGGAAATTAATTCAATGGGTGACCGATGATTAATTCAGCAAATTATGCTTCGGCATGGATTTGCTTTAGAAGCAACATCCTAACAATAATAATATTCTCCACAAGTGCTACATTTGTAGAGCTGAATGGCAAATTATTTTGAATACCTCTGTAAAGAACAGGAAACAGAGAACTGTGGAAAAACTGGCATTACGCCACCAATTGAAGATTCAATCTGACTGTAAAAGAAGTTGATTATTGGGGACTAGCAGGCAGATGATGGATGATTTCCTCCTAAAATGACAGCTCTGCTGTGTATCAGCAATCCTCATACAGCACAAATGTACAGGTTGGCTTTCGTGGCTTTTTAATCCTTACCATTGTGGGAAATGGATTTCAAACCTGTGGCGAGCTATTTCAGGCTGGCAGAACACATATGGTTTGTTCCTCTCCTTCTCTTTCCCTTCTTTTTTTTTTTTTTTTCTTTCCCTTTTTGCAAACCTGAGGAAAGATGCTCACTGGAGTTCCCCAGCCATTTACCTCAGACAGCCAGGGAACAAAGAGCAGAACTGTGCAGTCCTTGCTCCAGCAGGATCCCTGCTCCAGTGGTGGGAGCCCACCTGGGAGGGCAGAGCAGGGGGACCAGAACCTCCCAGCAGTTTCCACCACTGTCCCTGTCCTGGGGTATCCTGGAAATTTAAAAGGGTATTTATTTATTAAAATAAACAAGGCATTACATGCCCCTCAAGGAAAAATGCACACCCAAATTATTATTGAGCTAGAATCCAATACCCTGCAGTGTTTGGTTTCAAAAATATTAATTTAGGACTTCCTAGAGTGTGGGCAGCCCACCAGCACAACCAGGGACTGGTATAGCTGCAACACCAACACACCTTCCATGCTTCCTACAGGAAAAAGGCAGCCCAGAAACTCCTACAAGGTTAGAATGAAAATTATTTTAAGTTCCTTGCATGAAGCTATAAGCTCTGTACAACCATGTGTTTCAAAAGACAAGGTGATCAATAACCCCATCTTTTATTGCTGTGCCCCTCTGCGTACTCCGTTAACGATCACGCAGCACTTTCAGTGCATTGTGAGATCATGGAGAACAGTCATAGGAAAGGCTGTCTTGGAGGAGGAAAAAGTGCCATCCAACAAAATCCAGGCCTTACACTCCATGTCAGGGTGGGCTGGTGTCTGACGACGTCCTGGCTCCCTGGTCCTCACTGTAAATTAGGAGGGACACATGTTCTGGTGTCTGTCAAGACCCAGTCCTGACACTCTGCCAGTCCTGCACAAAAGGACGAGGTAATCCACAAGAGCAGTAAATTTATCAATCAAATCCTGTAAGCGTCCCTCGCTGATAACACACCAGCCCTTTCTCCAATTTAACAACAAAGAGTGATCCAGCTCGGTGAGACGTCACGGGCTGGTTCCACCCATGAAAACAGCCCTGTCGACATTGCAGAACTCTCTTGCCATTCTCTGTCTGCAGTCAGTCAGATGCTGGACTCTGTTCGTTCACTGGCTTTTAAAAATGGGGGAGGTTCTACACCAAAGACCTAGAAAGAAAAGCAGCTACACACAGGTAGTGAATACTGAGGTTTTTTTCCTAGTAATTAAAAAATAATCACATTTTGGCCTTTATTTATGTCTCAGCAACGGGCAGGTAATTAATTGTTAATTTTATATTTCTGTGCAATCTGCATCATTTTTTTCATTATAAATGTAATTAGGGGTGATGAAATTAAACAAGTTGGTCAAAGATGCTGCGCAACAACAGTGAAATAAAAATTACGCATTTTTGATTCTCTTGTATCACAGGTTGCAGTCATCAACTTCTGCAGAAAAACAAAGAATATGTTCTGCTGCTGTTTGGAACACTGCCTTCTTGCACAAAATGATATCCCAGTAGAGTAGTAGCTGGTGTTTATAGTAAAGTAGAGCAAACCATTATCAGCATGCGTTGTCAATTTAAATTTTACTGGAACAGAAACCTTTTGACCCCTTCCAAACTTGATCCATTACTAGGTTTATACATGAAAGCTTAGGAGAGAATTAAATTAGAAGGAACATGGCAAGAGAACTGTATTTGCATCTATTGCACTTAAGACTGGAGATTAGTTGACCTTTGGAAAAGGGGATTAAAGCAGTTTCACCATCAAGAGAAGACAATCTGTGTTCTTAAGGCAATCAGATTGGGAAGGGTAACAACCTCTGAAAGATGAATTGGACTGAGGAAGAATCCATGCTAATTTCCATGGTTTACACTTACAAATGAATTTTGCAGTGATTTCTGCAAAAGGAATTATGCAGTATTTGAATTATTCCACAAGTCCTTCAGTGCTGGCATGTAAATGTGGAAACTGTGTCCATTTTACAATCTAATTTTATAATAGATTAACCTCAGAAAGGGTATCAGTAGATAGTAAAGACGCTGCATGGTGCATACACCTGGAACAGCAAAATGCAGTCGCAAAGAAATTTTCTTCTTTTTCCACAGAGAGCAATGTCAAGAACAATAATCACCAAATCCCAGTGTCATAGAAGTTTCTGCTCCAAGATAATCCAAAACCAGGGAACAAATAACCCTAGACTGGGAGAGG
Organism: Cinclus cinclus; assembly: GCF_963662255.1. Taxonomy (NCBI): domain Eukaryota; kingdom Metazoa; phylum Chordata; class Aves; order Passeriformes; family Cinclidae; genus Cinclus; species Cinclus cinclus. Next base: position 17,510,127 of record NC_085059.1, read on the forward strand.
GCCTAATATGGGGCATAAAAGTAGGCTTTATCACACAGGTAGCAAGCATATCTTGAAAAATGTATGAAGCTGTACACATTTGCTGACATTGTGGTCCTCAGTGAGTGATGGAGCAGAACTAAAAAATGAAAAGAAAAAGGTGAAATGATGTTCTCTATTAAGCATCATTAACAATGTGGTTATACAGAGGGAAAGTCTGTTCTTTCCCCAGGTCAGGAAAATACCTGTTAACTTTATTATCTGTGCCATGAGATTTCACAGGAGAGCTCATCAATTAAAGCATAATCACATTCTCATGGAAAATTAATGACGAAAAAAAATTATCCAAGTTGGGCTCTTCCTTACTTTTTAATAACCAGGAAAAAGAGCAGTGAATGCAGATTTCTCACAGTCTTTGTGTACCTCTGCAAAGTTACAGCTTTTCAGACTCTGGTGCCATGGAAAAACCTCTGCACATGGCATAGCACTGATGCTGTTTTTATCAAGTGTATTTTAGTTTTGGAGTGTAACAGGCTCTGAAATTATTAGGTGTCACTACAGTTTCCAGGTAATCATAAAACCCTAGCAAAGAGGCCAGTAAACATGATGCCATCAATACCATAAAGTGACACTGGACTCATCATCACAGAAACCAACAGTGAGCAGGGGTTTGTTCCACAAGACACACAGAGATCTCTCGGGAATCCTTCTAAAAGAAAATATCTCCATTTTCAGACAGAAACACACACACACAACCAAACATGCTTAGGAAGCCATTTCCCAGCACAAACCTATTCGTCAGCAGGCTCTTAAGAAATGTGACAGAACTTTTCATGCTGAGTATTTATAATTTAAAGGGGCATTTTGCATTCTCTTAAAAACAGATTCCATAGTTCCACGCTTATAGTTACAACACCTCAAAAATAACATCGATAATTTGGATGAAAATACAATTTGCAACTTTGCATCGTGGAAAACATACATTCTGCCTGTGAAATTTGGGTAGCTTTGTCCAAGGAAGAGAGCAGAACGTATTAGGGCTATCCATCTTCTGCACATCTCAAACCAAGATATGGGTCAGAAAAGCATTTGTTAAATGTGTTTTTCCCCCTGAATGACCAAATGGCCATTGCATGGGTACCCAAGGGAGTACCTAGAGGGAAAACAAAGCAGAAGGGACATAAAAGGAAAAATTCATACCTTTAAGAGGAAAATACACTACAGTAGGGGGGGAAAAAAAATCTCTGTTTTAGCAACAACAACAACCCAAAAAAAGTTTATTTCATTAAGTAAGGATGCTGGGGACATCCTAACTTAGAAGGTAACATTTCTGCAATCTGAACACTGCTGGGAATCAAGTATTTCATGTTGGTTTGAACTTTTAACCGTAGCAGCCCTGGTTTGTAAGGAGAAAACAGGCTGAGACACAAGTCACTGTCTGTGCACAGGCTGAAGGACAGAGATGGGGACCTGGCCAGGAGACCCAACTTCCTTGGAAAGCAGCTGGAGTTGTCTCGCTCCAGGAGATCACCCTGAATGGAGGGACAAATGTGAGGACAGGTTTCCAAGTGCTCAGGCATGACAGCTACCTCAAGCCTTCAGCAATCCTCAATACTTTCAGTTCTTCCCCTTTTCAGAAAAACTTGGCCTCCAAAATGCAGCAAAACTAGAGCAGGAATTAGCTGACGTCTCCAGAGTGACAAGTCCATCTCTTGTCCCGTCCCAACAAAGATTCACTCATATAAACATTCCACAGTGAGGGCACAAGAATCAGATTTAAAGAAAAAGCAAATTCCATAATGCACAAACCACTCTAGAACCACCACTTTATCTATTAAAATGGCTCCCATCTTTTAAAATTGAAATTATTCAGTGCGCCTAACTTCGCTCTCAAAAAATTTTAATAGAAAACAGTTAAGAGAAAAATGATAGGGAAAGATATTATTTTAGAAACCTAAGAAGTGATGGCTTTCTCAGTCTATTTATTAAATTGTTCTCTGAATGCTCAGAGAATTCACAAAAAGGCACTCAGTCCTACTTTGCAGTACTGGCCCCTACATAAGTTTTACAGCACCTGCAATCATACGATGAGTCCAGCTCCAGGCCAAATGAACAAATAAATAAAATAAAGATGCACCCCTAGGCTGTGTCTGACTTTTCCCATATAACTATCTCCAGGATGCCACCTCTAAAGAACCTCAATGTTTCCTTTATATTCACCTGCAGAAAGCCCCTTCCTCTCCCTAGCATTAAAGATTCAGCCTGCTCGCAGGGACACACACGAGGGGTCACACACAGACACTATTTTATCAGTTACTGATTTACAGCCTGGGAGCACAGTGGGCTGAGGCTGACACTTCAAAGGACCTGGGCACCTCACCCCTTCAGCCTCCTCAGAAAATCACAGCCATGTCCCTAACAATAACAACACACACTTGCTCAGGACCCAAACCCAGTTATTACACTTGGAAAACAGGCTGGGGAAACCAATTAAAAGCCCAGTTCAGCACCCAGGTAGAGCAGCAGCAGCAGCAAGCCCAGGCTCTGTAGGTAGGTTTGCATGTCAGTTGCTTCCCATGGGAAAAAATTATAACTTTTAAGCACTGGCAACAAGCCCTTGTTTGTGGCTGCTGGGTCTCAGCCGAGGCACAGAGTGCTGGTACAGTGACTATTTGCAGTCCTTGCACAGAGATGCTCCAGGAGGGATCTACAGTGGCTGCTGTGCTGGAGCTGGGGAGCTCTGCTGGTGTTGAACCACCCACACACCTTGTCTGAGCCTGGCCCAGCCCCTCCTGCTGCAGCACAGATTCACGTAAGTCAAGGCTGATAAAACGAAAGGCTGAGAAGGTCCCTGTCTGAGGATGGGAGGACGGATGCTGAAAACAAAGCTTTTGTGATCCAGATTCCTCACACCAAGAGGAGCAGGCAACAATCAGAGTGGCTAAACGTGAGCTAAAGGGGGACAGTAATCCAGCTCGTACTGCAAGAAAGCCATGCCAACTTTCAAATCTGTTTACCTTCTCTGGCAGCTTACTAATTAAATGCCCTAAATACCAACAAAATCCCTTTTTCCAATATTAATTTGAGACCACCTGGAAGAGAAGAACCACTGCTCCCACAAGCAAAATCCTCTGTCCCTCTCCCCTTCCCTGTCGCTCGGGATGTGACCCCAGGGCTGGTACCCTGCACCACTTCAGCATCCCGAGCCCCGGCAGCTGCAGCCACAGCCCCGCTCCCTCCCTCCCCCTGCATCCCTGCAAATCTCTGCCAGAGATCCCCGAGGCTGTGGTTTGAGGCTAAGCACCTTGGAGATCACTTTCACTGCCAATCTGTCAGCCCATCGTTCGGGATCAGCTGTGGCCCTCTTGTTAATTGTTCCCAGCTCGCAGCGAGCCGGGATGGGAAACAGGCCATGGCTGATACATGACTCCAGGCTCTGGAATGCTTTTTCACCAACAGCCCTGCAGAGACCGAGTTTGTTGAGTTTAAGACTCAGCTATTTGCCTAAGCCAAATTTTTGGGGAGAGACAGAGGTTTGACTGTTGTGTTTTACCCGCAGATGGGTAAAGAGCTGTCAAAAGTTGTTTTAAATATTGGTGTACGGGAGTATATCGGGCACATTTACATTAATTTTTGATTAAAAAGGGGAAAAAGGGATTTAGTGTTTCTAAAAAGACAAGGTGTCTGGATCCACAAGGTAAACTTTCCATGAAAGAACACTCAGCTTCTGAATTTAAACCTTTGCATAATATTTCACTGGATATCTGTTGACCATGAAACTTCAGATAGCCAACATGGACATACACAGGCTGTTTATTCCAAAAAATAGCTTATTTGCACAGAATCAGTAAAGCCCTTAAAGCACTATTTTTCTGTTTGTTTTTTTTTATCCCGGCAACATTTTAAAGGAAAAGAAAAAAAAATAAAATAAAGGAACTTTCATAAGCAAAAATCATGTTTTAATGTATGAAAAATGAGACTTTTGGATTAGAAGTGGAATTCCACACAGCATTCAAGATTGCGTTATCAGTTTTGTGGCACCCTATTAATCTGCTACAATAAAATATGGGGGTTTTTTTAAAGGGAAATTGTCTTTCAAGAAAGGAAAAGCAAAAGGTCCAACCTTGATAGTAAAGCTTGTGCTTACTGAAAGTAACAGGAAGATCTGTGTCATCTGGCCATCTAATTGAAGAAAGATGCTGAACGCAGTGCAGAACTGAGTATAATAAATATGATTTCTTTTCTAACTGAGTGTGGAAACGTTTTACAGGTTTTTTTTTTCTTCCTTTTTGTAGGTGTGTGTATGACTGTGTGGACACATTTTTCCATTTTTTTATAAATATTATTTAGTACTTATATAAAGCTGTCAAAAAGCACTAACAAACCAGCAGGATTCAATTAGCCCAAGCTTTTTAGAAAATGGCCCGGGCTCACCGAACGCTCCATCTCCATCCCAGCGAATTTTCCCAGCGCATAATTTTCACCCTGTGCTCGAGACAGAACACGGCTTTATAAAAGAAAACCTTAAATATTAATGCGTGTTTTGCTAAGGAAGTGGAAGTCGAATCAACTTCCTGATACCCCGAGTATCTGATTTCTAAAACGGTCCGGGGCCGATGGTGGCAGCCCCTCCAGATGTGGGGTGAAGCGCAGCAGCGGAAGGCCAGGTTTGCAGCCCACTGCTGGGTCGGACACAGAGCTCAGTGGACTGCATCCTCTGATAGTATATTTTTGTTAGCTGCCTGCCCGGAAACCCTCCGCTGCTCGATTTGTTTTGTGATCCTGCGAGGGCCTTCCCGGTGCCGATGACAGCCCTGAATTCAAGGGCTTGTTTGCTTTGGTGGGGTTGGGGACCAGCAAATGCCTCGGTGTTTCATTTATGCTCTGCAGGAGCGGGATGGGGGCCTCGTCCAGGAGGATGGAGTCTATTTTGAGAGGTTCATGCTGCTGTTGTTCACCACATACCAAAAAACAATGACTTTTTGTTACCGATCCCGCCTTCTTTTATTGCTTTGTTTATTGACATTTGCAGTGTGGGACTTTTTAGGAGCATTTCCTCATATGAGGAGCAAATGTCACAAATAGCAAAAATTTGAGTGAGGGAGAGAGAGAAATCCCAAGAGAATTACTGATTTCGTTACCTCCATTTTGGCAAAGAAATTGGGAAGCAAAACTTCTGCATTTTACTTCATTTTGTCTCGTGCCCTCCTTCTACAAATAAGTATTGGGGGAGAAACAGAAAAAAAAAAAAAAGAAAAAAGCAACAATGTTTGCCTAATCCATCCCAAAAAAAACCCAAACACATTTTTAGGACTTGGAGAGCAGAAGAGGTGATGTCCATAAAAAGAAAACAACAAAATAAGAACTGTCCATTTGCCCCTTCTCCCAGTTTGGAGCCGAAATGCCGGCCCTGCTACAGGGAACAGCTTGTCTGCTCCAGAGATAATTACCAGTGCAGCAACATCCTGGCAAAGTGGCCCATGTGTTGGGCTGGGGACGGGTGCACACTCTCCTCCTTGACTTTTCACTGAACTGTGCCTTAAATTTCATGTTTTAACTCTTTTTGTGTTTACATTCAGCATTACCACATTTCACGCATGTTGCTCACAGGGGCTGAGTCTCACTTCTGCAAATATTTTCTCTTACATCAGTTATACAGAAGTTATTGAACTTCTATTTATATAAATAAATAAATTTATTTATATTTTTTTGCTGGTATTGAGGTATTAAAATGTGTCATTGTCTACCTAAGCATTTCTGATGGCCTTATTGTTATTCTTATGTAGTGACACTTAATTGGGAGCTGATTACAAGGGATCAAATTATTCTCCCCATTTTAGCCCACTCCTCAAGTCCCAGGAAGCTGAGGCAGCTGCCTCAGCAGATGCTCAGCCACCCATCAGAGCATCAGAGTGATCAGCTCCACACTTCGGGGTGCACATGATCTATCCAGGTACTATCATCTCTACCAGGCAAATGCTGAGGGGCAGCAAAAGCTGCGAGAAGAATAAGGGGCAAAAATATATGGGGCAAACATTTTCACAGCTCACACCCAGTCTTGTTCAGCCCTGTGGAACATTCAGCAGAAACCCACTCCCCAGTCCTCCATATCATTGAACTTTGCAAGATCTGGTCCTCTGTGTGAGCAGCTCTCCGCCCACCTCACTTCCACAGGCGCAGTTCTTTGGTTTGGCAGGAACGACAGCAATCAGCATAAAAATGTGCTCCATATTCATAGGCCTCACTCCTTAAATGCTTAGGAGAGAATTCCTCCTCTGGCTTCCAGAACCCCAGAAGAGAAATAGCAGCTGCTCATTCAATAACACAGGTTGGATTTTGTCAGGTTGCAATCTCCAAGAACGACACGGTTCCAGCCAGTTAAAAGTCAATACATGAAATGACACAGCAGTACATGGCATGACAAGAGAATCCAATTTAACACAATGTAACATATCAGGAATGTAATTTTTTCCCTTTTCAGATTGGCTGTCTGCTGGCATTTCGAATAGCCAACAAAAATGTTTTCCGACCTGGGAGCTGTTCCATTAGCATTGTCTGTGGCGCTCCGATAGCTGCTGGCCATGGCATTCCCACTCTGGGCTTCGTGGGCAAGCACTCCCTGCCCACTTCACTTTCAATTTCCTATGTCTTTTCCAAATTTTTGTTCCTTTCATTGTAACACATAAAGTAAATCTGTTTGGCATTTTATTTATATGGTTTAAAGGGACTGGATTCGAACAAGCTGTTCCTATTCTCAGCTAATAAACCAATTTAAACCATGGTGAGTGCTGTCCAGAACACACGCCCCTACGGAAGTCACTGATTAACAAGACAACATATGAACAGGCCACGTTTTTGAGATTTTTGTTCAAGTGCCTTCCTAAAACTATTCAGCATCCTGCACGTGGAAAAATACGTATTAACACGGAATTATAGATAAAGGAAAACAGAATATTTTTGCTTATTGCTAAAACACTGCAGTAAAATTAGTGAAGTGCAATAGATAATCCACTGGTCCACCAAAGCAAAAAGGCTTTTGCTCAGTTATTAAAGCTACAGATCAAACAAGGACAAGAAGAATTCAATTTTCAGAGTGTCTCCAAACACATAACCATAGTGAACAGGGAAATCTGTGCACAGAGATACAGCCTGATCTTTGCAGCCTGTTCCTCAGCTCAGCCCTCACCACCTAACTCAAACAGGGCATTTACTACAGGAAAAGCTGAGAGAAGGGCAGTGTGTGTATGCTGCAAGAATTTGGAGTATTTCCTGCACACAACATGGGAAAGGTGCATTGATTGGCACAACACTTCAAACAAGACTGGAGAGTAAAGCAGACAGGACTAAAAACATGGCTTTTCAGTGTCATTTCATGTTCCACCTCCTCTGTGGGACCTCACTGGACTCACCTCTGTCAGGGGTGAAGAGAAAAATCTGAGCAATATTCTTAGCCCTGCATAACCACTTAGTGACAAGCTTGCATTCCTTTGGCTAAAATCATTAGAGTTCTACTGCTCAAAAAATGCACTTTATTAAAAACTCATTAGGCTCCATTCATTTATATTTACTAATTCTCCTACAAAAGCATTAATCTTTACACAATTCCTCCAAGCATTTACCAGATGAATATTTAAAGCAAGAGATGTCCTGTGACCATAAATGTCACGTTTATTTGTGTTATATCACTAATTAATATCTCAGACTTCCTGCATGTATCTGGATAACAGTACTGTAAATATAAATGAAAAATAAGTAATAATTTATGAAATCCAATTTGCATTTTCAAATATAAAATGTGCAAAAGCCAACTAATTAGTAAGAGTGAAGGCCAAGGTGTTTCTATAGCAACTATAAAAATGCTTTAAAAATGTTTTATATCAGGCTCATTAATGTGTGTATTCCTCCCTTGTTTTGTGGGTATTCCCTCTGACACAGATTCTGCTTTGCTGTTCAGTTCTGATCACTGAGTATCATTTACCATGTCTGACAGAACTCTGGTACTGCTTTATGCTGACACTTTTGTCACAGGCTTAGAAAAATATTTGGTGTGCCGTAAAAAAATTATAATAATAATTAGAAGGGGATCCAATAGCACAGGAAAAATAACCCAATCAACTGCCAAAGAACAGAAAACAATGAGAAACAACCCCCGAACTTGTCCTCTATCTCCCTTCTTCCAATTCACTCTTCTAATTCTGACCTTCTGCATGTTGTAGATGGACAGACAGCAAAGTTTCTGGCAGCCCCCAGGCTGGTGCCAGAGCTATTCCTGGCTCAGCACACAGCATCTCCCAGCTCAAAGGCCCTGCTGAGGAATTCTGATTTTCCTTTCCTAACCAACCCCCTCCCATGCAACTTTTCTTGCTTAGTAAATTGAAATTGAGACTCTCATTTCCATCTGCAGCACAAGGGGTTCCCGGCAGATTGATTTCTGCACCAGAGCCAACCATGATGCCTGGAAGTTGTCGAGATCTACTGTGCCCCCACGGCCTTGCTCAGCTGGTACCTGCTGGCCTGAGAGAGGTAAAAAGGTGGCAAATGTCCTCATAAAGCTGGGACAGCAAGTCTTCCTTCTTTGATTACTGAAAATCATTTGAAACCTAGAAGCCCATCACTTTCTTCCTGGTTATTTGAATGCAAAATAAACTTATGCTGAAAGGTGAAGTGAGGGGCCACCAAATAATATTTCTTTCCAAGGTGGCTCTCATCAGATGCTAATTCCCAGCCCTGCTGCCAGCTATTACTAATATTTTATGAAAAAATCCACAACATTAGATCTAAATTATAACAAACAATTGAGATATCCTTGAAGTACTGCAATGTTAACAAAAAACCAAAAAAAAATAACCCATGCATAGTGGCTGCTCACGGTTGGGGCATTAATTCTTAGTGCCACATGTGCAATTCTTATGATAGCTTCATACCATTAGACTGCATTGAAATTTTAAGTGACCTTACAGTGCTTCTCAGTCATGAATACTGGGAAACGTCTAGTCCACTCCCGTTACTGTTGCTGGTTGCAAACTAGTAATAAAATAATAATACTTGTATTTTCTACTATTAGGGCATCAAAATTAGTGTCTTTAGTTAACTTCCAAGCCAGCCCATCCCGAGGGTGCTCACCAGAGTATCACTGACTATAAAGGGCTTTTTCCCCAGCTCTGTCTCCGCTGGGTACAGCACGAGGCAGATATTGCGATGCTGAAAGCTCCTGATCCGCGTATTAGGCTTGCAACAAAGTTTTTCTCCTCAAAAACCTGTTAACAGAAATCTCCTCAAAGGCTCTATTTTGATAGCTCTGGCTGGGGGCTGTCACGCTGCTCAATTAAAGGCGGCAGAACCGGCAGCAGAAAACGCTCCGGCGCCCGGCAGCGCTCCCCGGCTCCCTGCCCTCCCCCAGGATGAGCTCTGAGTGACCAGCTGCTTTCCCAAATTTGACACCAGGCGTATGGAGGGGAGTCAGGCCCGGGGGTAAGGAGCTGGGGTGAGCTCCAGTGAGCAATCCATGAGGAGCAGCAGCTCGGCCTCCGCGCCGCGGCCGTTCCCACTGCCACGTGCAATAAAACCTGTGGGGAACCAACTCAAGGAAAACTCTTTAAGATATATGATGAGGATCAGCTGTAAAATACTAATTAAGGATGGGCTGTGGAGTTGGTGGGAAGCTACATGGCTCTGTGTTTTATTTCCCCATCTGAAAACATTGCTGCTAGCCGGTTAATGAAAAGAGAAGTTGGCCAAATGGATTTGAGTTTTTTTCCCTTTGTGTCTTTTTTTATTATTATTATTATTTTTACTTAGCTTATTCTGTAAGCACAGGTCATTAAAGAAGAAACACAGCCAGAAAAAATCTCCTAGTGAAGGATCATTACATTTTTCAAGCACAAATAAAGTGTCACTTTAAGAGGAAATCCAGTTACTCTGAAACATTTGTTGCTTTACTTCAGTGCATGTGAAATGAATACAGGGCCCAACGCTGCCCTCAGCTTCTGTAATTTCCTAGCAGCTCAATGCTCAGAGACAGCACGATGTAAAAATATGTATATTGTTTAATTTACTGCAGTACTTTTCCATTTTTCTCATGAAAACAAATAAACAAAACAAACAAAAAAATCCCAGCAGCTGGTTCCAATACCGCCCACTTTGCTCAAATTTATAGTGAAAACTAGCAGCATCATTAAAAACAAACATGTTGCTCGTCTCCAAGTATCCTATAGAGCAGCTCCCAGAGAGATGTGTAACTTCTGTAAGAGGTCCAGGAGGCACCGGCCAGCTTGGAGCTCAACCTCCAGCTATGTTTTCCAGGACAGAAATAACTAGAATTTTATTTGTCTAAATAGTTTTCTGGAAAAGAATGTTTTGGATAGAAAAGAACAATCTTAACAGAAAATTTTCCATTTGCTGAAATGTTCCAATTTTCTGGTGAAAATTAACAATGAGTTCTGTAATTGGGTTTGGGAAGCCTGGGTGTGCTGCCCTCCACCACAGTTCCCTACTCTGCTGTCCTTCCCTTCCCGCCCTGAGGAGGGGTGGAACTGAGGATGAGAGGACAGATGGAAGAGGGAGAGAAGGGGAGCAGATAAAAACAAACATATTTTTTGTTTTCACTTCCCTCCTCCAAACTGATAAATGATGTAAACATTTTCCAGCACTCCTTCAGCTGAGCAATTAATCAGATGTCTTGGAATGAGGCAGATCCTCACGCTGCTTCGTGGAGGGAGGAAATAAATACAATCTTTTCCTTATTCTCTCCTCTCCCTCACACTGAGCCAATCTCCATGGGCAAAACTAAGGAGATGGCTGTATCAAGTATTTTGGGATAGGGACAATCTTTTCCTACAGCAGCCAAAACACCCATCATTCTGCAAGACCCCTACCCTGGCAGGGGGATGGCCACGGGTGGGGACAACCTGGGCTCTCTGTAGCCTCCTGGTCTCAGCAAACAGCAGATGAGATCCAGCACTGCCTGCTGCTGGCAAACCCAGCAGCCTAAACGCCACGTCAGGACTCATTACATCCTCTCCTCGTGTTTCTCAACCTGATGTCTGCCTGCTGGTGGTCTGCAAGTGATTGCAAGAGAAGGGGCAGAGGGGTTTCAGAAATTATTTGTGTATTTTGAAGGCATGCTGATGAGCAAAGAGAATGGGGAAAGGTAAAAGCGAAGACAAATGTTCAAAGTTTAGCCTGGTTGGTACTTGGCTATAAATAAAAAATATTTGGTAGCAATTCATAGGATGATCCTTTGGACTAATATTTTTTTCTCTCATAAGACAGGTGGAGCTACAACTAAAAAGGTTAAGATAAAGTACTTAAAAAGACAAAAATCTGCTCTCAAGCTCCTTTTTGGATATAAACAAAAAAGCCAAATCCATGAACCTCACCAATAGAAGGCGTAACTTGCTGACTGCATTTGCAATAAAATGCTGGATCACCCCAAGAGCAGCTCGTGAGACCTGCCAGCAATTTTAATAAAATCAAAATGCCCACTGAGATCACAGCCAAGCACTTTTTGCAGTCCAGTAGCTCTCACCTGCAAATGCTGCTTCAGCCTTAACTTTAGACAAGACAGTACTGGTCTGCTTGGAATAAGTGGGCTCACAGAAATTGTGCCTGAAGATGAAGGACAGTGTGCATGTAAGGAGTTTCAAAACTCAAGCCTGATATATAAAGCAGGTAGAATACTCCTAACAAAGAAATAAGTTTTAAAACTCCTTCCTTAATGATGTCCTAGCAGGCTAAAATTAAGACAAATGCCAGAAACTCCTAGAAATAATAACATGCCATAAGAGCTTCAAGTTCTATATTTTCCTATCTTTTACAGATGTTACAGAATTACTTTGGAATTCAGGTACCAAAGCTCAAATCAGCTCAGAGGACAATGTCAAATCATGGCTCATATCTAACTTCAGGTGCTTTGCTCCTGTTCCTGGAATTCTCTTATTTAATTACTTACTCCATGTATGCATTTATTCACTCATTTGCATCCCTCCATTTATATTTAGAACATTTAGTAGACTCAACTACATATATTTTTTTTTCCCAAATATCTGCGAGAAATAGGGGATTCAGTCCTGCCCAGCAGCATCCTGCACTGCCTGGAGTCAGCCATAGCACCAGCACAAAAGAAACCACACTGTATTATCCTGCTTCCAATTTCTCCAGCTGCTTTGCTCCCAAGTTATGACTTTAGTTTCCCCCTTGATATGCCATCCTTTATTTATTAGGGCATATTTATCTGTGGGGTTTTTTCCTTTTTATTGTTGGCCTGCTTTTACTTCTTCTTTAACCTTATTAACCCTTGCTAGTATTTGACAGCTTAACACCCTCCATTACTCTGTAACATTTGCTATAAGAACTGACATGGAACTAATAGCAGCCTTTTTATATCCAATCTACGAGGTCACATGAAACTGCCCTTGTATGAACCCTGCAAGATTTCCTATAGGTGGTTCTCCTTTTCTCTGGATTTTCTACTTAATATGTCTCTACAGGTCTGTCTGAATGTAAAAAAATGGAATCAGATTCCTGCTAACTTTAGTTACTGACAATGTATACCTTAGAATAGGAGTAAGTTTTCCCTTTAATGAAAGCTCCCAGTAATGTGATTTGAAACAACTTTGTGATATTCTTTTCAAGCATTATATATCACTTTTTAATGGCATACCCACAGACCTTCAATTTCAAGGGAACTTTGATTTTCCCAGCAAAGGGCCAGAATGCCATGGTCACATCCATCCCCTGAACCTCAGCTCTGAGTGTAAGTAGGACATTAAAGCCATAGCGTGATAAGGTTGAGGTGTCTGGCTCAGTTGTTCAGCATGGCTTGATTAAATGTAATTAATTTAGGTCTCTGACTTCAGGGGACACCCGTCACACTGCACTGTACAGAACCAAGCTGTTGTTTATCCTCCTGACCGGGTCTGCTGGGGCCTTCCCCCAGCCTGTGGAGTTTAACTCTGCACTAAAATCCATTGTGAGATTCTTCAGATGCAAAAAGCTGTAGTAAAAACAGCCCTGCAAAACACCTGAAGTGCTGCAGAGCTCAACAGCAGCTGAGGGAGGGAAAACAAATCACCAGGGCAGGACAGCTCAGAAGAGATGCAATAAGAACAACAGCTACTTCTAGAGTTTTTCCTGATGGGACATACACAGCAGGGGGAAAAAAAGTACTTTCTATGCATTTATCCTTTGCAAGCATTAGAAATTAACTTTTGCTAAATTGAAAAGTAAAGCACAATGAGATCTATACAGCTGAGCAAAGGAATACACGGAGGACAAATTGAAATTTAGGAGAATAGGTTTAAGCAGCCTTTCTTACAGATGTAATACCTGCTTAGATTATTCTATGATTATCTATTTTAAAATTAAGAAATTCTTCCTTCTCTGCAAATCCATCATCCTTATTATAGCTATTCTAAATGCAGCAAAGACCCTGAGAGCCAAATTCTTCATTTAAAACTTCTTTGGGGAGTGTTTTCTAGTTCAGAAGTCCACTGTTTCCCCCACCCAATTTCAGTTTAATAGCATCTCGAGTGATAAAGTGGGAAGAGACAGACATCTGGTAGAGCTAACTAGTCATTTGCTGGTTCTGTGAAAGTTTGTGTTTCCCCGTCAGTGTCACATATGAGAAATACAGATGGTCCCAAGTTGGAAAAAAAAAAAAAAGAAGTGTTGAAACATATACAAATGTTATGAGGACTTCAAGTGTAAAATGTTAACCAGCTGTGAATGTGACATCTCTAGTTTTACTAACTCTGCTGAGATGCATCATTACTGCACATGAAATCCATATATTTTCTGTACTGATGGCAATTCCCTGTTTTCCATTTGCTTCTAGTTTGGGGCCAGAACCATCCAGATGAGAATATTAAAAAGATAGGAATCCAAAAAGAGAAAGAAAAGTGGACTCTCTTCCTAAGAGCTTTCTGTAACCGCCCCAATAATTTCCTGTGTTATAAGCTGACTATTTACTGGGGGGAGGGCAGAAGTCACAAACATCTAGAGTTAAAAATAATATATAAATGTTAAAACAAAATCAAAAGGTTACTAATTCACACAAAGTCCTAGAGATTTAAAGTCATCCATTCTATATACAGTTCAGCAATGCCTGGAATGCAATAAGACATTTAAACCACAACACAGCAGTGATCTTGCCCTGTTGCTGGCAGTATCAGTTGTTTCCCACACAAGGGCCTAAATCTGACCCTTTTATGAAACTTTTACATTTGCAAAAATAGAACAGTTGGGAAATCTTGGGCACTTCTAGTTAAATTGCAAACAAAATAACCCTCTCTGTGCTGCTGCTAAGGTCTAAATAATCCTCCCATAGCAAGACAATTACTTTCCTCCCCCCATGTGAGTTGACAAAGCTTTCAAATGTTATGTCCAGAGCAACCTGAAAGGAAAAGCGAGTGTGTATTTCAGGATGCATTAAAGCATAGGAGAGGGAGGACAGACAGGGAAGGAGGTGGATTCACCTCCCTTTTCCTTGGATTAAGGCTGTGAATGGCCACGTCTCCCTTTGGCATCTCACCCAGGTGTGCAGCACCGTGACTGACACGAGCCAAAGGAATCACCTGTGGAACCACCGAGGATGCACGACCCCGCTGGGGCAGAGCAGCTTTGGGGAGCAGCACCCCCAGCGGGTGTGGTGCCTCTCCTCCCTCACCTCGTCCCCTCCTGGGAGGTGGGAAATGGAAAGGGTCTGTCTGTGGGAAAGCAGGAGTGCCCCTCTCAGTCCTGCCACCCCTGCCCTGCTCAGCTCTGCTGGAAGATGCTCCCTCCACAGGAGTGGCTCTCAGGGACAGCTGGGGATGGGGTATTTCTGCTAGGAGTGGAGCAGCACTGGAAGAAAGTCAGACTCCCTGCACCCCTTCCTAAAATGGAACGGGGAACAGGGACCAGCCTTGTTCATCCTTGACTGCCAGGGGGCTTTTCTGTTCTATTTTTGTGTTTCTTTTTTCTTTTCTTCATCTCCAGAGAAAGCAGGCAAAATCAAAAAGAAACCCCAGTTTTAATAAAAATTGACAAAATATGATACATCTTCGTAGAGTTTTATACACAGCTTAGATGAGGATGGGTGACTGCAGAACACAGAGCCCTCAGCCAGAACCAGGACATCACCATTTAGGAAACAGTGATGAGCATGAGGGACAGGGTGAATAAAACTGGAGCCTTTAGTTGAAATGCAAACCTCTTTTCTTCAGAGTACAGGCCTGTGGGTTTAGGATCCTCTTACTAATAAATTATTTGCCTGTTATTATGGACTTTATTATGACATTAGCCTGTTTTAAAATGCTATTTGTATAAGGAGCTTTCCCAGTGTAACTGTTCAGCTAGCATATTTCTTTCAACACCTACAGCAGAATTACCCTGAGATGCCATTATGAACTTTTTCAAGTTGTTTTCCTTCTGATTTGTGCATCCCAGCTACAAAGCTTTTACCTGAACAAAGGAATGGTAGCACATGAAGTCAATTTGTCTTTTCTGATCAGAGACAGAAAGATTAATTTTGTAAGCCTTCTATCACTGAGGGCAATATCAAAATGACATCACTTAACAGCAGAAAAACATATTAGGGCATCCCTTCGAGGAGCAAACCCCTTTAATACAAACTGGGGGTAAAGCAGTCACATAAAGACATCCAACAGAATTTGCATGCCTCAAGTTTAGCCAAGGGCCAAACTTGTGCAGGCATTTAGGCACCTGAAGAAAGGGATGAAGGCCTGTCAGGATACTCCCAGGATACCTCTAGCAGCCACCTTGAAAGCCCCATCAGCACTTCCAGCTGCTCCTTCACTCTCTAAACTTCACCCACAGGCTGAGCTCCTGCAAAATGTTCCTGAGCAAGCATTACTGAAGCTTCACTGAGCTGAACAGCCCAACAGGACTTGGTGGCTGCTGCTGAGCCCTCGTGGGCACCCAGCCCACAGAAATCCCTGCTCTGCACTCCTGACACCAAGCTCCAGCCGCTCCTGCCCGCCAGGCAGACAAATTGACTTCCTGGCAGTTCATTGTGTGCAGCACTTTAGCAAGAAGGTTATAAATTGAAGGTGCACATGGATGCAAAATTATCAGTCCCCAGCGGCTGTGCCTCGCTCCAGGTGGGAATGTGTGCCTGGTGCCCCCACATCCCACGGCACTGCCCTTTCCCAGCCCTGGGGACCCCAGGCACTGTCCAGGACATGCTGTCAGGTTCCCAGCTGAGGAGGCTCAAACACTGAAGTGCTCTGGCTGTCACGCCATGCTCAAGGCTCAGGAAGTTGGCCACCTGGGTAAATGTTAGAGGATCTTGTACATATTATATCCCCATTATTTTCTGTCAGACTTTTCCTTCCATTATGCGATACAGGAAAAGAGGTTCAGTATTATAACACCACCAACATGGGTTTGGAGCTCCTGCTAACTGGGAGCCCAGATCCTGGATACAGACACACACTGCTGTCAACAAACACAAGATAGCACTGAGACCACATCAGGTTTTTCCTTTACATTTCATAAAAAAAAAAAAAAAAAAAAAAAAAACTTCACATAGTTTCCTCCTCTTGACCTAACACAAATTCCATCAAACTTCAAAAACAATACTTTGGGATGCTGGAGGATGCAGGCCGGAAACTGAGGAAAGACTTTACACAAAGTTAGGAAATCTTTTTTGGAGGGAATACTTCAAGCTACCGAACAATTTTATCGAGATGACTAGATCTTATGGTAAATGGGTATATAATTAAATTTAAGAGTTATGCTATTGTGTTGGAGGTATATCAGCTCATCAACAAAAGAAGGACTGTTTAGCTATGCTAAAAGCAATATGTAAATACCATCCTCCGATAAATAATTGATTATTACCTTAATGTTTGACAAAGCCATAAAATGCCCTGCGGATTATGTCCAAAACATTTGAAGGTGATGTGAAATCATTTTTATTGTAATGACAGTGAGCTGTCCATGGTTGACTGGTTTAAATTTTATCTTTCCTTGTTAGGAAAGGTTTCTGTTTTCTTTGAGAATTTAATTATCAGAGGGTGTTTAATATGATAGGAAGATTTACGGCCTTCAGGAGCTATCCAAAAATAGTGCTATAAAAATGGACTTAGATCCCATCACAAGCAATAAAGCTGCTATGCAGACTTGATGCTTGCAGTGAAAACTTTGCATATGAATATATTTCACCATCACACATAAAAGTTCACTTTGGAGGATTTTGAATTTTGACCCTGAAATTTGACCCGAACAACAGGGCGAAGGGAAAAAAAAAATCCTTCACAAAAGAACCCCAAACTCTGCTAGTGCAGATGTATTCATGTTTATTTTGGAAAATGCTCTTCACTATCCATAAATATTTGTTTTAACTCGTTGCCATTAAGATGCAGCAGGGACTAAGTTTTCCAGAAGGAGATAAAAAGAACAACAAAGATACACTCCTATTGTGCAATAATCAGTCCACATTTCAATGAATAAGTAATATTTCTCACAAGCCAAAGTTAGATAGTGGATTTATTTAACCTCTGAGGGTCAGGTAATAAATACTAAGTGAATTATTCAGACCAATGGGTAATCAATACGATTCAGTGATATATTTTTTGTGTTTCATAAAAGGTTGTACACTAAAGGCAGTGAGCAATTATGGAAATTGGGCCCGAGCGACACTCAATTCTTCTCTTACTTGAAACCCCAGCACCACTACCTTGACAGCAAATCGATTAGTGTGCTAGTGAAGCAGCTCAGCCACCTCTGACCCCTTCCAGCTCTGTCCAACAGCCTGGAGAGTATTTTATATTTATTTTATTGAATTAACCCCCTCTTGCCTGCACAGTTTTACACATACAGAGACGTGGTGGGAGGAAAGCGAAGGGGCTCTTTCATTTAAATACCTCCTGTAGGCCCAAGGAAGGCAAACCTAACAGACCCCTCTGTTCTAGCTTCAAAACACCAATTTTTGCCGTAGCACAGGTTTTTCAAGTCCATCCCAAAACTAACATAATTAACAGATGCAAAGAATGTCCTAAGTGTACCCAGGACGCTGAATCACTCCTATTTATACCTGCCCTGGCACACAGCTGCCAACTTTATACAATGCTCAAGTCACTGTTTTGCACCAAAAATAAGAGCTCCTCAATAAAAGTGAGTTAATATAGCTATAGGTATAATATCCTGTTTTACACAGTGCAAGGGAGAACACTAGAGATTAACAGCATTTTCCACCAGGAAATTAAAACTAACATAAAGCCCTTTTTTCTGGACATTTAACTCTATAGGCACCACGGCTGTGTCCAAAGCCCTGCCTGGTCCCAGTGGGAGTTTGCAAAGATTCAAGGTAATGGAGGAGAAGATAATCTTAGGTCTGAGGCCTCTAAGCTCTTCCCTGGCACCACTCAAAAGGTTCAGTACAGATACTTTTGGTGATGCCTTAGATCACGAGCCCCCAGCCAGCTGTGGCCACCAAGGTGTCAGCTCTCTGTCACCTGCCCATATCCCAAGGGGAAATGGAAGCCTTTCAAAGGAAAGCATCTTCCTTGCCCAACAAGCATTTGCTTAATACCCCAACTCACGTTCCCTTTATACACATCATCAACACGCTTTGAAAACAATGCACCAACTCCTTTTCCAAAAAACAGGCAGGACACAGAAAAAGTGCTGCAGCAGCTGCCACCTTGCCCAGCCTCAGGCACAGAGATTAAAGCCATGATTTTCTGTGCCTTTAACTGGAGAGCTGCAGTCCCATGGAGGGCCCCATGTGAGGTATTCTACACAAAGTACAAATCTCTTTACATTTTCAACACCATCCAGAGGAGTAAGCAGAAGTTGCACCTATTTGAATACTCTCTATATCACTTATAACTGATTCCCCTGGTTCTAGGAAAAGTGATTCCCAATTTCCACTGGCAGAGTTGAGAGAAGATTCAAAAGACCCCCAAATCTCTAAATCCAATTCCATTGCTGTTCCAGTACTAAAAAGAATTAAACAGCAGGTAAATACTCCAAGACTTGCAAGCTTTCTATCCCATCTGGTTACGAGTGTGTGCTAAAAAATATAATAGGAAGTCACATGCAAATAACATAAGGAGAGATTTCTCAGGAAGAAATCAATCCCCCCAGAAAAAGTGAAGACATGATGCTGTTTCCATTGAGGCTAATGGGAACCAGATTAGATTTCCACTGTAGCTGATCTGTTCCACACCAAACAATGATAATCAAAGCAAAAATGGCATTTAGTAGGAGTCCAGAAGCTCTTGTGCTCTGTCTACAGGTCATATTCACTTCAAGGCTGAATAAAGCCTACACGCATAGCAGGATACATCACTTTTAATAAGACTATTCACAGAAAAAGGGACCACTCAAAGTTCACCACATCTGACCGTAAGCAGATACATGGCACAGGCTCGAGCAGTGTATTTTATAAAATCTTTTTATGCTTTCGTATAACACTGCATTGAGTTCTGAATTATTCTTTTCGTCTCTTTTGCTCTCAGAATCCATACAAAAGTGATTACTTCAGTCATTTTTCAATATTACTTTCATTCCTGGAAAATGCATTTTCAAAAGTTATTTATTTTTCACAGCATGTCATGTTGTTATATTGTACTAGTTAAAATAAAACCACTGTAGGCTTCGGCATGCATTTATGTTTCTCTTCCAATGGTATGATGTAGGATTTGCAGTTTTTATGCTGAATGTATTCTACATATTACATTATCAATCCTTTATCTTAGGTTAGGTGTAGATTTAAAAAAACAAGCCGTTAAATCAAGTTACTAAAGTAATTGAGCTATAAAACTGCCTTCTTATTTATAATCACCGTTTCCCTCTGAAAAGAAGTTTTTAAAGATCAGCCGCGGTTTCTGTCATGCAATTTTTTTAAAACAACTTTATGCTGCTGATTCCACTCAAAACATAATTAAAATAGTGGAGAAAAGGTATTTTTCATCCATGGAGGCAGTGAACTGGCTTTATCAGCACATTGCAGGCTGGAACTGCCCCTCAGTCCTGGGACCTGGGTGAGCATCTTCTTAGCCCAAGGGCCAAACTGGGGCACAGCCTGGATCTCTGCTCACCTCTTATCCCTGCCCCAAAATTCACCTGAGGAAGCTTTTTCCAAAAGTTTAATTCTGCTTGTATTTCTTAATACCTAGTTCTGGGTAATGCTGGAATGCAGAACATAATTTCTGAGCAGGAAAGAGGCTGAAACAGGAGTTATTTAAAGAAGAATCCTTTGTTTGCCCAGCTGGTGGCCAGCAGTGACCATCCTGTCATCCCTTAGTGGCCACTTCTGTGCAACGATTCAGTTAAACATCAGGAAAGTGGCTGTGTTTATTCACTTATTTGCCAAAAAACCCTAAAAATCTCTAAAAATCTACTTCAAACACAACAGTGTGGATGCCAAAACACAGACTTTCCAGGGGTGGGGACACAGCAGGAGCTTGGGGAGTCCTTGTCCCCTGCAGGGTCACTGTCCACAGCGCTGCCAGGACACACTGACACAGTGAGAAAAGCTTGGGTCCTTCTGCCTCAGCCCATAACCACAAAACCAGTGGAAATCCCACGTCCACAGTGTTGTGATTCCTTCAGAGTAGGTAAAAAGGGAGAAACACAGCTGGAAGTGCAGGGAAATACAGGAATTGGGTCATCCAGCCCGAAGGTGGATGACAGAGGGATGAGACTGGGCATAATCAGAGCAGTGGGAGTGACAGGGTGGGTTTGAGGCAGCTGAGGGTCCCACATCCCTCTGTCCTGACACACTTTACAGGCTGCAATCCTGCTCCAAGCTCGTGCCCCTCCTCCGGCCACAATCTCTGCACAAGCTGCCCACTCCTCTGTCTCCCCACACACACAGAGGATGCCCCATGCCATCGATGAAACCCATCTGTGCTATAAAGGCTCATCCTCCCCAAAAGCCACGTTATCAGGCACCAGAGCATCTGGATGCCTTTAGAAAAACGGCTCTCCTTGCAGTGCAGTTGAATTAGGGGCAGGGGGAAAAAAGTAAAGAGGTTAAATATTTAATAAAGAGTTCCACAAGAACTCCAAGAGCAGCTCTGAAATACCTCCCCACTCCACACCCACAGAGGTGGCCGGGAAATGGCTGAGGGCCAGATGATAGGGGACTTTTTTTCTGAAATAGCACTGGCAGAGGCCTATCAGGAAATCTTTCAGAATTGCTTTAATCTTTCATTTTAGTTTGGTCTCTGGCCACACAAGTGCGTCCAGCCCTCGGAGACCCTGGAGGTCACTATCTGTGAGTTTTTAAAAACAGGAAAGCCATTACAGAAAAATCAGAAGAGCAAGGGAAAAAAAACTCCTCGCTGTAAATATGTGCATTTTTAATATTACGGAACGGTAGTTACATTTTTTGTTCTGCTACTGCTTTTAACTAAAAAGGAAGGGAACCTGGAATGTTATAAACACCTCATAGTTTTTAGCTCTCTGCCAAAGAATTTATCCATTAAACACAACATAAACTATAAATCTCAATTTCAGCTCCTGCTCACAGCATATGAATCTATTCTTCCCTTTGATATGCATGTGAAGTTCTCATTGACACTAATGGGAGTTACACGTGCTTATTATGGGATAACTAGACCTCTTGGTGTGAATATACACTTTAGACAGACAGCTCTGCTTAAGTTTAGAAGAAAAAAATAAAATGGGAAAGGAGATACCAATGGGAGGAGAAAAATCTGTTGTGAGTGTTGTGCAAACAAAAGTACCATTTTGTGCATTTTTGATCAGCAGGAGGCTTGGAAAAAGAAGTCATGTGTAGGTGTTCAACTGCATCCATGTGCATCCTTCCTGCACACAGGGACACGTTTGAAGATGTGCACCAGCATGTGTGTACTGGTGAGGGAGAGTCTTTGCTCAGTCACCCCAAATTTCAGTGCCAATCCCAGCCTCAGCTCATGCAAAACAGCCCAGCTCCAGCATTCCCCCTGAAGTGCCCAATTTACACCAGCTGAGAGGTGACACAGGGTCTGTGGGAGTGCTGGAAGTCCTGGGTCCCTCCTACAGGCTCTGTGTGAAGTAGCTGCTGCTCTGAATGCTAATGGGTGTGGGAGCACAGAGCACTGGAATCGAGGAGTTATTTCTTTTATGGGAACATTTCCTTAGATGTGTATTTCATTTTTTAGCTTTCCAGATAGAGGTGTTCCCAGGGACAGCAAATAGAGAGGGAGAGTCATGTTAAATTCATAAACATAATCTGTAGAAAGTAAGAGAATGTATAAGCTTGAGCCTGGGTGCCCACCAAAGCTGCTCTATCCCTCCCCTCCTCAACTGGATTTGGGGAGAAAAGAGAATGAAAGGCTCATGTGTCAAGGACAGGGGGAGATCACTCAGCAATTACTGTCACAGGCCAAACAGACTCAACTTGGGGAAATTAGCTTAATTTATCACCAATCAAGAAAGAGTAAGGTAATTAGAAATAAAACCAAATCTTGAAACATCTTCAAACACCTTCCTCACTTCTTCCTAGGGTCAGCTTCACTTTCCATTTTTCTTTATCTCTAGTGACACAGGAGGACAGGGAATGAGAGCTGCAGTCTCTTCATCACATTTCCCCTCTGCTGCTCTTTCCTCCTCGGGGGAGGATCCCTCACACTCCTCCCCTGCTCCAGGTGGGGTTCCTCCCACGGCAAACAGTCCTCAGGAACTCCCCTGGTGTGAGTCCTTTCCATGGGCTGCTCCCATGCAGTTCTCTGCAAACTGCTCCAGCAGTCTGGGATCAGTTCCCATGGGGTGCAGTCCTGCAGAACAGGCTGCTCCAGTGTGGGCTCCTCTCTCCATGGATCCACAAATCCTGCCAGGAACCCTCTCCAGCATGGGCTTCCCTCAGGGTCACAGCATCCTTGGGGCATCCCCTGCCCCACCGTGGACCTGCAGGGGAATCTCTGCTCCAGCACCTGGAGCATCTGTCCC